>NC_047679.1:5553040-5728040 GCF_011762505.2 Arvicanthis niloticus
TTTGTTATTTCCTAATTTCTGCATGTCAAGAAACTAAGCTTAGCTGAGTCTCTCTGCCTCAAGGTCTCTCACAAGGCCTTAAGCAAAGCATTGGCTGTAGCTGTGTTTTTTTTTTTTTTTTTTTTTTTTTTTTTTTTTTTTTTTTTTTTTTTTTTTTTTTTTTATCTGAAGCCTAGGCTTGTTACTGCAAAATACAATTTGCTTTTACAGATTGTTAGGATCATGGATAAAAGAATTTGAAAACAGAGCCAATAGGAAGCTCAAGAATCATTTTCTTAGAATTTCAGAGAAATTAACAGGGCAGACTAACTAGAAATCTTAGTAGCTGCTGGAAGCAGGTTGCAGGAGGAGAGGAAGAAAGCTATGCTTTTATATTTTCTGAGCTAACAACTAAGTAAGGGTCAGCTATGGAGGGCTATAAGCAGCTGTGGGATGGAGTAGGTTAGGGGAGTTTAAAAGAAACAGAATATTCAAGTGTCACATAAAACTATCCACAGCATTTTGGCAGGTGTTCATAAAAGAGATAGAGAAAAAGAAATGGGAAAATTTATGTTTTAAGTTCTAAAATCAGTGAAGATCTATGATCAACTGAGGAAAAGGAGGGAATTCTCTATGCATAGGTATATTGTTTTATTATGGAATAACCTATTCTATCTTTCCCAGAAGTGGAAGTTCTGGTTAAGAGGACCTAGTAGCATGGTAATTGTTAAGAGTTAGTAACATACTCAATTGTCTTGACTCCCAAACAACTGGGAAAACTCCAGTAACCCAACATAAAACATTTTGCAGTTGTTCTTTTCATTTTGATATTTAACTCTTCTATATTATCATAAGGAAAACATGTGACCAAATATGTAGTGCTATTTATCTATTTTCTTTCTTTCTTGAGTAAAATATACACAAGATGGTATATTCTTCTGTGTCTGGCTGAAATATTGTTCTTTTACATCTATTAAATCTTTTTTTTTCTCTCATACAATATATCCTGACCACAGGTTTCACTCCCTCTCTCTACCCCTGCCAGTCCCTTCTCTTGCACCTCCCCTCACCCCTAGATCCTCTCCTCCTGTTTCCCTTCAGAAAAGAGCAGGCCATCCCTCTCAGGGACATTAACTGAACATGGCAAAGCAAGATACAATAAGATTAGGTATAAACCCTCATATCACAGTTGTATGAAACCACCCAGGAGAAGGAAAATGCTCTCAAAAGCAGGCAATGGAGTCAGAAACATTCCTACTCTCACTAATAGGAGTCCTACAAAGGCCCTAAGCTATCAAGCATAACTGTATGCAAAGGACCTACTGCAATCCCAAACAGGCTCCATGATTACACTTCAGTTTCTGTGAGTCCCTGTGAGCCCTGGTTACTTAATTCTGTGGCCTGTGATCTCCTGGTTCCCTCAACCTCCTCTCTAGCACCTACAAAACTTCTTCCCCCCTCTTCTACAGGGTTCCCTGAGCTTCACCTAGTAAGTGGCTGTGGGTTTCTGCATCGACTATGTTGGAGGAAGCTTCACTAATGATGGTCAGGTAGGCACCGACCTATGGATAGATGAGTATGGCAAAATATCAATATCTTTGACTTTTTTTGGTCAGTCATATTAGGTTGGAACCTAGGTTTTTGGTCATCCAGCTTCCAGTTCTTGAACATCCAGGTAGTGTAGGGTGTAAAAGTAACTTTTATTTGCCTGTCTTTAAGAGTTACTGCTGAATAAACTCATTCTTTCTAGTTATTTCTGAACTCTGGCTGGCAGGTTCATCTCAGCTGTTCTGGCTCAAAGTCTTCTCCAAGCTGACTTATTCAATCTGGCTTCTATCAGCTTTTTACTGAATTGCTCTTCTTGGTCTGTAACTCTGGCTAGTTGCTTTAATCTTCTGCTTCCTTCTTATTCTCTTTGTCCCTGCTGACTTACACTGAATGCAGGAACTCACAGACAAGTTCAACTCCACTGCACTGACTATCAACTCACTGAACGGAACTGCTGCAAACTGTACTGACTGAACTGAAAGTGACAGAACAAAACAAGCTCTTTCCCTGTACTGCTCTTTTAAGTTCCCTCTCTTTCATTTCCTAGGTCTTTATGATATCCCTTGCCAGAGCAGCCATGTTGATGGATTAAAATTCCTCTACATGGTCTCCCTTTCATGGCTTGAGCCTCAAGTTGCACTAGTTATTGGTTAGCCACTCCCACAAGATCTAAGCCACCAGTAACTCATACATCTTGCAGATAGGACAGATTGTAGGTTGAAGGTTTTGTGGATGTGTTGTTGTCCCAGTCCTACCAGTGGAAGCTTTGCCTGGTAACAGAAGATGGCCAGTTCAAGCTTACCTTATTATATTCTAAAATCAGAATATATGCTCCATACACTTTGTCTAGTAAGCTGTCCAACACCAATAAAGCTAATAAGCTTTATTGAAAGATAAATAGCGTTTTTTACTCATTCAATGCATAGTCTTTTCTTTTCCTTTTCAACCTGAAAACCAGTTTATTAGAAAGCAGGGGAAATACTTTCCACTTGCTCAATATTGAATACATTGGAAGAATCAGTATCTGTAAGGAAGAGGAAGCCACTAGCAACCTAATTTCCTAGAACCATGATACCAGACTCAGATGGTAATATATGCCCCCCTTCAATAAATAGATATGGAATGAATACTAAGACGACTATGTGGTAGAAAGCTTAGCGAGATATCCATGCTTAGAGAAACTTCTGCTGCTTTGAGGTTTACACTTAATATGGAGCTGTTAAATGATTTACAGGTTTACTTAAACAACAAGATGAAGGACTTTATTATAAGTCTCTCTCCCTCAGCTATAAGATACTGTGTATTTTTCAATGCCATAAACATAAATAGTGTTTTGTCTGTGACAAGGACAAATGTCAGTTGGAAAAACTCTCCGAGATGCAAGTTTTGAAATTTTTTTTAGCATTCTGATTCAAGATTCAAGCATAAAATTCTTTACATTGGTAAATTCTATTTTATGTCTTTTTTTAATAGGGAAAAAAGTAGAAGTTATTATATAAAATTCATAAATATAGAAAACAGAGTTAACCAAATGAAGAGAAAACAAAATTTATTTCTGTCCCTAGATAGAAATAATCACTAAGATTTTAGCCATATTTTTCATCTTTTCATATTCATATTTATTTCAAAAGCATAATTATACTAAAAGTATTATTTTGTTACATGTCCTTTTATTTACTGATATGGAAACTATTTAGCATAATTTATAAAAATTCTATGCCTCATCCTTTCTCTCTGCTGCCTATCATTTCAATACACACAGCAACTGTAATTTACTAAACCTAACCCTTCATTTGGGGCACTTTGGTTGTTTCCAGTATTTTTGTGTCATTTAATCAGAGAACTAAGTGTCCTTGCTGCCAAAACTTTAGGTGCATTCCTGGTTATTTCCTTATAAATCTCTAAATGTGGAAGTGGTTGCTCAAAAGTATGTGGACTCTTAAAGCTTTCGACAACAAAAGCATCTCCTCAAAATAGTGACTTAATTTAAAACCTATGACATAATTTTATATGATTTAACTTGTACATCTAGCCTTTATGCGGGGAAAGTTTTTTTAATACATTTATTTATTTATTTATTTAAGGAGTGTGGATACATGCCTTGATGTGTAGAAACAATTTTTCTCCTTCCATCATGTTTGTCCCAGGGATTCAATTCACGTCATAAGCCTTGGGGGAAACTGTTCTTATCTTCTGAGCCATCTCATTGGCCCAGCACAAGTTCAAACATTTACATTAAGTAATGCCCATCAAGAAAGAAATAGATAAAGAAAATGTGCTTTTGAGGTCACCTGGTTACTTACTTTCAACTTAACAAAAGTCAGATTTATCTGGGAAGAGGAACCTCAGTTGAGAAAATACCTCCGTCAGATTGGCCTGTAGGCAAGCCTTTGGGGGTATATTATATTCTTTATTGATTGATATGAGAGGGCTCAGTCCACTGTGGGTAGTGAGATCTTTAGGGAGACCTTTAGTGTGAGTAGTGATCTTGGGATCTGTAAGAAAGCAGACTGAACAAGCCATGAGGAGCAAGCCAATAAGCAGCACCCCTCCATGGTCTGTTTCAGTTCCTGCCTCCAGGTTCCTGCCTCAACTTTCTTTCACTGAATAGAAATATGAAGAAACCCTTTCTGCTCCCAAATTTGTTTTAATTTGTGTTTTATCAGTGGTTCAAAGCAAACTAGAAACATACAAAGTGAAATGTTTTCAGCAATAAAAAAGAATGAAACTATTTTGATTAAAGGAATGTGGATGCAGCTTCAAAGAGTTGAATTTAACAATTATGCCACTTTCAGAAACTGCATGTCTCTCTAATTTGTGGTCCTAGACTTTATAGATACAGAAAATTATATATGTACATATATCATGAATTAGAGCCAAAACTATCTAGGAAAACAAAGGATACTAATTGGAAGGAGATGAGAGGAGAGAGACAGAGAGAGTGAAAGAGAGAGAGAGCAAGAAAGAGAGAAAGATTATGTTGGGGAAATATGATCAAAGTACATTATATGTTTTCATGAAAATTCATGAGCATCTAAAAGATAGATATATAGATTATTATTATTATCAATCTTTCCCAGTTTTGAAAACACTTTCTTATTCTAATATCTGTCTTTCAATCTTAGAGACATGGTCTCTCTATGTAGCCTAGGCTAGCCTCAAACTCATCCTCATTCTGAATCTGCCTCCTGAGTGTTAGAGTTAGAGACTTTGTACCATTATGTCTGGCCTGTCTTTCCATTTTTAAGCTTCAGACTCCATAGACTGGCTGAAAAACAAATGGAACAATGCCTGTCTGGATTTTCACATTTTGCCATGGTTCTCAAAGTCACTCTTTATTAAGAGGTAGATGTTTAGATGAGCATCCAGTGAAACTGCACTAGCCATAGGACTTACTTGCATCTCAGTAAAATATACTGCTTATTAATTAAATATAAGAGTTAGTTGAAGTTCTAAGTCTAGATTTCAGAAGATTGAATACTGATAACTTTCTTGAATCCAGGAGGGACTAGGAAAAAGTATCTCCACTTCCATTAGAGGAAGGGACCTCTTTTAGGACAACCACTTCTAGCAAAGTCATCATTGATTAGCAAGCCCCCAGTCAGCGCACTGACCACTGACAGGAGTTCTTTAATAAGTTCATTTTCAGATGATCCAGAGCAGAAGGCCCACTTAGCTGATCCACAGACCCCTGATCCATGGTTTTACTGGAGTTGAGGTAGGGAAGATAGCTTATGCAGCATTATTTAAAGTGATAGCTGGTGCCTTTTATCTAAATAATGACTATATTTCAGTCCTCTGCCAGGAATATAGCATGAAGGGAAAGACCCTGCTTCAGGTTTGTCTAGTTCGTGTCTATAGATCCCTGAAGTTGTGTGGCTGTGTAAAATTACTGGTATACATCCCTTGATGCCCATCAGCCCTACAAATGAGCTGAAAATTACTCATTGGCCATTCTTAATAATATGTCATGACCACATTAAATTATTGCTTTTTCCCAATACCCATAGTACTATGATACTGGCAGATTTTCATTTAAAACTAGTCATCATCCTTGTTCTCTTTGTGAAAAATATTTAAAGTGGTCTAAGAAACAGTTCAAATTCTCTGTCAAACATTCCAAATGGCAAGTTACCTATCTCCAATATAAACCATGTCTCGTCCTTCTCTATTTATTTTAATAAATTCTGTTTCCTTCTCTATTTATTTTAATAAGTTCTCTGTTTAACATCTAACTCATATTCCAATATGATTTGGATTGTGGGATCTAAAATTCTGCCAGCAACATACAATATTGGAGACTAGTAACAAAATAAAGCAAGTCTCAGACAAAGTTTCAGCCATTTTCTTGTTCAGTATCGCTATGGTTTTCTGTTCTTGTGGGAAAAAGAAATGAAAGTTACTTTAGTCATGTCTAAAATTTTGAGTAAGTTTATCTTATTTTAAAATATTCCAGTAATTTTGTACCAGTCATCACAATATGACCAAATAATTCTTATTATGACTACTAAATTATATCTCCTTAAAGAAAAATGGAGCAGAACTTCTAGAATTTTAGCAGCAAGAGAGAAAAGAAAGATCTGGTCCAATTTAAGGGAAGAATAGACTAGTGAAGAATTTTATCATATCCTACAATATTGAATCAGAGAAATGTGTTTTTTACAGTATCTTAGGTAAGGTTTATCATATCTTACTAAGGATTCTAAATTCAACCTCTGGCTCTTATATGTGTAGGTCCAGGATTAAAACTTGAACATTCCTTCCATGTTAAACTCTTTCTGTCCTTACAGAAGACTATCCTCACAGTCTATCAACATTGGTATTTGTTATATTTTACTATATAATGGAGAACAGCTAAGAATAACTGGTTAATGTTGATTTACTTAAGCCTCAATTTAAATAATTATTTTCTATTGTAAATACATTTTAATATAATACATAACTTTCTTATATTAAATCCCTCCATTGAATTGACATGTGTTAGTAAACTAAAAAAATAAATAAATAAACAGGACATAAATCAACAAGCAGGGTTAGAGTCTATTTTGTAGGACATAATCACTGCAATTATGCATTGCATAATTATTGCATTTCTATGAAATGCAATCTATGCATTCATAATGTTTGTCTCATTGTATGAACTAAAGGAATATTTTGCTGCAAAATATATATTCATATAAAATTAAGTAGAATAAATTGAAATGATACTGAATAAAACATCGATAGAAAGATGGGGAGTAGAGGGAACTAGATTTCATCACAAAGCCATTGTGGATCAATAGTCTACAATAATGTGTGCACAAGAATCTGTCGGTGACAGAAGACATTCAATGATTTATGAGTGCATTAAGTTCATGAAAAATAATGAGCCCGCAATGTTATATACTATCCATTTTCTAAATCAATAATGATGGAATGAAATAAATGAAAGTGGAATGTTTTCAAAGGTGTGATAATAAGAATGATGGAGGTGTACAAAGCTGCTTACGACATAAAAGTAAAACATTAAAATATTTAGCATAGAACAAGTTCAGAAATCTTCCCCATAATTAGTCAATGCATTAGTGGATTGCAACTAATTTTATTGTATGAAGGCACAGATTTCCCTCAAGCAGTTCTATTATAAGTTAGAAAATTCTTATCTGCTGAGTGCATTTAGCCACTTCCACTGGGTCTTATCTTAGAGGAGGAAGTGTTTTGCTAGTAGCCCAGACATCATGTAATCACATTTCAGGGAGCTTAGCTTGCATGAAGTGAAGACAAAGTGATCCTGAAGCTCTACAAGGTCAGAAGAAACAGTCACTGAAATCTCTCTTTTAGCCTTTCTATCCCATCTTGTCGCTTTTAAGCAACCAAAGTAATATTGAAAGGACTTTCACTAAAACTCTCATGACGTTCTCTTCCTGAAATATGCTTTATTCTAGAACAAAGTATCTCTTATTTCTGGTATTTCTTATTCCAGATCATTTATATACTCCTTTATGGTTTGGGTCATATATGTAGCCCAAAGGTTAATGTGATAAAGACTTGGGCATCAGGCTATGGCAGTACTGGGAGAAGCTGGGAACTTTAAGAGGTGGGATCTATAGAAAGAAAGTAAAAATTACTGTGGGTGACTTGTAGAAGATATGAAACTCTCTCCCTTTGTGTCTCCCTGTGTGTCTCTGTCTCTTCACCCCTCCCCTCCCCAACCCCTCTTCATGTGCCTGACTCCTGCTTGTGGGCTAGGTGTAGGCTCTCAGCTATTTTTCCAACACCACGTCTGCCTGCCTGACACCATGCTCCCCACCATGAACATCATGGATTCACTTTCTGAAACTGTAAGCAAGCTCCCAATCCCCAATTAAATGGTCTCCTTCACAAGTTGTCATGGCCATTGTGTGCCTTCACAGCGATAGAATAGTAACTAGCACAGAGCATATACTCAGAATGGAGGTCGGGGGTCTTTCTTAGGGAAGAAGACTGCGATTTGTGTCTTGAAAAGAAAAGGATTTCGAAATGCTTTCACTTTAGAAAAAGCCTTTGTGAAAACATGGTGGGTGTCGAAAGTAAAGTCAGGGCAATAGAGGGAGACAGGGATAGCAGCAGAGATGTCACCTTTATAGTCCAGATAGCATGGGATGGTTTCTGTGTTGTTTAATGCCAATGGCAGACTTCTTACTTGGAATACTTTAATTTTCACGGGGTCACAGTTCTACTTTCCCTGTTACATCTGTTGCATGATGCCAGTCAAGAAAGTGCTTTTGAATGACACTTTATTATCATAAAAAAAATCTCTTCACACACACCCTCACTCTTCTTCTTGCCTGGCTACTGTTCCCATGTCAACTCCTTCTTCCTTTGTCCCCAACTGACTTACCACTTGTTGACTCAGTCAAGACTAAGGTGCAATATCCCAAGGTTCTTGTTACAGTTGTTAGAATTCAAATTATAGATAGATTATCATTTACTAATGGATACTTCAGTCAAAATAAATTCATTCTTACTTAAAGCCATAAGAAGTACCTGGAAAGCCAGGTTGCTTTCAGTGCATATGTCTGAATCAGGAAATTTTAGGGTTCTGACTAATCATCTTCTAAATCAGACGTGTTAAAAAGAAATGAACCCAATCCAGGGGCTGCAAAAATGAGGAGTGTGAGAGGGGGCAGGACTATGACTCATGGAAGCAAGAGTTAACTGGGATAGTGAATAAAATTTGAGCCAAACAGCCAGTTTTTGTTGCAGCCTGCTTAGCAACAAATAGACCATGTAAGCTAGAAGATGAGAAGTGGGTACTGGGGATGCCCACCAACAGGAAATGGAGATGTAGTACCCTGCCACACCTCTGAAGGCACATCTTGGCTGCAAAAGCCAATTCGCTTTGCCAGTGCCAGGTCTGCAGCTTCACATCCTCCACTCTGGCAGGGCTTGCTTGGCCCCTATTCAAGCAGAATGAGAAGGTTTCTATAATTATCACTCCAGCCTTGGCATTTGCACACAGCTGCTCCATCACTCTCAGATGCCTAGTCCTGGAGAATGAGTCTCCAAACAAGAAAGCCACTGTACTTGATGACATCTCTCTAACTTTCAGATACCCCAGCCCCACCGCTACCACCATAAGCAAAGTGTGGCACTGACCCAAGACCTGAGATGTTTGATTTTTTTTCAGGTAATTTTGTGGTTTAATTCAAAAAGAATAAATGATGCATTTACCTAATATTCTTGACTATAGAGACAAGTGTTAGCAAGTCTTCAGGCCAGACATTCCCTAGATCTTTCTGGGCCTCCCTGTGTCAAGTTGACAACACACTGTGAGAGGAACAGTAGGAATACTGAATTCCTGTGTCCTCCCAGAGACATGGGCCATGCGTATTTCTTGTGGACCAAGGGGAGAGAGGGGGAAAGAAAATCGAGAACATCTCACCACCTGTTTGGATGTCAGTAAAAGAATTCTGTGATTTCTTTTCATCTTTCAGCCAACCATAGAGGCCTAGGTCAGGTCTAGAAGCCTGTTTATTGTTTTCCAAATTGGAAAGGACTGCAGATGCCCCTAGTTCAGCCTCCCATTCAACGCAGTTGCTGCCTAAAAATATCTTGGAACTGCCATCCACATTTTCCTTGGATGCTTCTAGCACTGACTGCTCACTGCTTGGCAAGCAGCTTGGTTCATATTTGATGATTCTTGGATTTTTCTCCCTTCATTCTACAACGGAAAGAGGAAAGCATATTGATGTTTCATTTCCTTTAAGCCTTCCACGGGGGGCTCCCATGCCCTTGAGATTGAGTCTGTGTTAAATGATCACACACTTGCTCCTATCTCCAACCCTCAAGCTGGAAGTCAGGGAAATAAAGGACACCATATCCTTTCATTTCCTATAACCCTTATCCTGCTTTACCTTTCTTGCCTATCTATTTCTCTCCCTGAAATCTTTCTTTCCAGGTTACCAACTCTTTACCCTGTGAAGCCATTACTAGAAAGAATGCCCGCCCCCAACTTCTAACTGGTATTAATTCCTATTGCTGTGAGAACACAGAGGCCTGCTTCATGCTTAGCACAGTGCTTGCCTGGCATATAGTAGCAATGTGGTAAGATAAGATAAATTCACAAACAAGGACATGACCCTCATCTTCTCTTACCTGCTTGTCTTAACTGGTTCTTCTGTCTTGTGATGGTCCTTGAGATACTCATAGGCAATCATACTAATCATACCAGGAATAACGTGGGACTGGTCCCAGCAGGTAACGTATCACAATTTAGGAGATAATTGAAGAGAAGCGTGATGGAAGGGCCATTGACAAAGGTATGAGTGATAAGTGAACCCTAGGAGTACCACAAAACAAGAAAAGAGTCCTTAGTCTCCTGGGTAAACAGGAAAGGAAAGATTGCCCAAGGCCAAAGAAGAAACTTGAAGAACAGGAGGGAGTCACCCATCAAATCAGCATGGAAGCAGTCAAGAGAGTTGCTTTCCTGCCAATGGTCTTCTGGAACCTCCTCCTGGCACATAGAAGACAGGAAGCAACCTGGAATACAAAGTGTACTGAAGAATGAATAATGAGCGATAAATGAAAAACAACACAAGTAATCCTCCTGCCACCTGAATTTACTCTTACCAGATTACACAGCTAGTTGCTACTGTTGTTGCTCAAGCAGTGATGGCTGCTGAAGTAATTATTCAATTCTCTGCCATCTGGGAAGATTCTTGATTGCCACTAATTGTCTGTCTTGAAGAATTGTTAGCAGTAATATCATAGTGTCCCAGATACTCTCAGATTAGTAGTACAACAGCTAAGAGAACGGGTTTCAGTTTCTGCCAGTGTGAGCACTGGAGTGTTCTAGTACAGGTTTAAAATGATAACTCTATTGTTTGTTGAAGAAATTTCAATTGTTTTACTATTGGGTTTATAATCAATTAGATTCCCCAGGCTTCCTCACATAAACTGCTGCAAAATCAAACTTCTTCCCTAATTGAACTCACATCATTGATTTCTGTTTAAACCTCACTGAGGGATTTTACATTTACCCCTGTCAGAATCTTATCTTATTTACATCTGTCCACTTATCTAGATTATTAAATTCTATTATTTTGTTATCTAGTATAACAACTTTTCTTTCATGTTTTCAAATGCCAGCTAATTTGAACTCCATGCATTGTGTGTGTTTCTTCATTTGTGTTGATAATGAAAAACATGAAAGCTCACTCCCACTGACATATTAACTTATATGATTCACATACTGATAAATGGTGAATATCCTAAATATTGTTTTATATCTCATAAATACATAAGAAAATCTTTGTGTATTAACAGGAAGTAGTCAAATAATATAAGCCAATAATCCACAAAATAAGAAATATTAGGCATAGCTTACATAAAATTAGAAATGTTTTTATTTGTAATTATTTTTACAAGAATTTATTTATTGTGTGTGTGTAAATATATGTATCAGGGCATACACAGGGAGGTTAGAGGGTAACATTCAGGGGTCAGTTCTCTCCTTCTACAGTGCAAGTTGTGGGGATGGAATTCTGGTGGCAAGTGCCCTTATTCCATTACATATATAACTAGCTCCCAAGAAATCTTTATTTGCAGTGAAAAAATCTTCTACAGTTGCTACAGTGTTGAGAAATAGGCACTGCTATTCTGAATCCAAAACAATGATGCAAATAGAAGCTAATAGGCATTTATTACTTTGTGTGTAATCAGGCACTCTTATCAGAACAAGTATTTTACTCATTTATTTCTCATAAGAACTTTTTAAGTAGATATTTTAGTTATTACTACTTTGAAGATGATAAAACTAAGTACAAGAAGTTACATATCCATTTCCTGGAACAACGATGATGAAGAAGAATTTGCCGACACCTATTAAGTGTATTAACATACACGTAGCACTTGGCCTGATACCGGACACTTGTAATCTCAGGTGTTCAGCAGGTTGAGGAGAATGGACAACAATATCAAGAGTTACCTGTGAGATAGAGTAAGTTCAAGGCCAGCATAAGCAGCATAGCAAGACCCTGCTTCAAAATCAAAACTAAAAGGGAGGCTGGTGTTTCTGTTCAGTGGTACAGTGCTAATTGAGCACAGGCAAAGGAATAGACTCAGCCACTGGTCCCAAGCAAAGAAGTTACTTTCTTTGACATGTTGTAGTGGAAGCTGATACATAACTCAGAAACTCTTAAGGATGTCTCCTTCCAGCTGCTACTAGATAGAGGTTTTTTGCTCTCACTATTCTTTACCCTTAGCTTCCTTAACAACATATGACTTGAAATCATTTCATATCCAAGAGACATTTATTCAGTGCCATCTATAGTCTAGAAATTTTCATGGCTTAACTTGATTCATTGTTAAGAGCCTGTGACGAAGAAGTGTGACAAAGACCATGGGAGCAGATGGGGGACAGAAAACCATGATCAAAATATATGGTATAAAAAAACTTTTAAAAATCACCATATAAGAATAAATAAAATAGAAACATACACACACAAACACACAGAGGAATCTATGACAAGCAACCTATTTTCTTGCTCAGCTCTACGCATTCCTATATTCTCTTCCCAGAGGTTTTCTTCAAAACAAATAAAAGATTCATTCAAGGCTGGAGACCTGGTTCCATCAGTTAAAAAAAAAAAAAAAAACATAGTGCTTGCCACGCAAGTATATTGTCTTGAGTTCAGATCTCCAGCATTCACATTAAAAGATGGGCATGGTGGCCCTATGCCTATAATCCTAATATGGGAGAGGTGGAAATAAGAGGATCTCTGGGGCTACCTGGCCATTGAGCATCCCCTAGTCAGTGAATTTCAAGTTCAATAAGAGACCATGTCTCAAAAAATAATGTGGATTGTGACTGAATATATTTTATGTCAACCTCTCTTCTACATGTGTTCATGCACCTGTACAATACTTGTATACCCACAAATACATACATATACATTCAACACACACATAAGTCATGACTGGTTCAATGTGTTAACAAGAAAACATTCTGGGTCTGCGGAGCTACAAGTAGCAAGGGATCTCATAGCTGGGGAATAGAGTAATGTAGTGGTATATCTGTCCAATCTAGGCATGCAGCTTATAAACATTATAACTGGGTTATATGTTCTTTGCATGGGTATATTGGGGTTGGAGATTTATTGACACAAATCTGGCTGGTATTAAATATTAAGGCTGTATGGTGTTTTCCACTCACAGTGACTCAGGTGGGCAGGAGAGAAAGAACACAGCCAGGGCCAAATTTGGCCAGGCTTTGGAATGGGAGAAGTAGGCAAAGGATGGAGCCCCAGGGGAGAGGTAACCACAGTGGAGCAAAGGTTGGAGGGAGAGTGATAGAGGAACTCTGGAGAGGCAAAGCCAGTGTTTGTGAGAGAGGCAGTGGCTAGCAGGTAGGCAGCTACTGGTCCCAGAGCATAGCTGGGTAAGCTGTGGGTTTTTTTTTTAATTACACCCAACAGATGTTGCTAGAGTACCTGTCTAGTATGCATGGACCTCTGTCTCAAATTTACACAGCATAACCAGAGATGGCGGTACACACCTGTAATTCTACCACTCAGAAAGTAGAGGTCAAAGAATCAGGAGTTTAAGGTCATTCTTGGTTACAAAGTGAGTTAAAGAGTAACCTTTAACTAGTACATGAGGCTATTTCTGGAAACAAGCAAACATACTTTTTTGTATCCTAATTTCCAAAGGGAACTCTGTTTCCTAGAGAGAACACACAGTGATATCTAATAAATTATTATCAAGACTTACATATCAGTTATTTTTCTATTGCTTCCAAGAGACACCATGGCCAAGGCAACATATAAAACATTTAGCTGTGGACTTGACTACAGTTTCAGAGAGTTAGTTCATAATCACCATGTCAGGGAACATGGCAGCAGGCAGGTGGGCATGGTGCTGGGGACGTGGTTGAGAGATTTGATTTGATTTGGAAGTTGAAGGCAGAGAGTTTTGGATGCCTCAAAGCCTACACTCAGTGACACACCTCCTTCAAACACCTTCCCAAAAGAGTTCCACCAACTATGAACCAAGCATTCAAAATCTATGAACCTATGGGGATGGGATTCATATTCAAAGCACTACAATATATCCTAAATAAAAGACAGATATGTGCACCATACAATATATAGAAGCTCTGATTGACACAAAAGAGAGAAATCTAGGTCTGAGTGAATATGTTAAAAACTTTATCTACTAAATTGAACCCGGAGATCTAGAGAGTTGGAAAAACCTTACTTCCAAACTTTCACCAACAGTAAGAGAAGCGGGGAACAAATTTCAAGTTAGTAACTTCTTTAGAATGCACAGAAGAATAGCCTGACATATAGAGAGAGTTGCTCACAGGAAGAAACAGCATTTCTTTACCTGGCACAGAAGCTGTCAAAGGTCTTATAAATCAGAGAGGGAATTTAGACAAAAGTTTGAAAAGGCAAACCATGAAAGGCTGAATGTGAGTAAGTATAAGACTATAAAGTCCTTGGAACAAGGGGACATCGAAAAGTTCACACCTTGCTATTTTTTCCTTCAGAATTCCAGTGTATGCTTATAGGAGAGAAAGTGTAGGACTGATTAGCAGGCAGGAAACAGTTCCTTGTATGTGTTGGGATTCTGTTATTGTTTTTGTTTTGTTTTGGTCAACTTGATGCAGGCTAGCAAGCTAGAGGAAACATCTATTGAATTGAAAAGAACATTCCTCCATCAGATTAGTCTGGACATAAGTTTGTGGGGCATGTTCCTGATGAATGATTGATGTTAGAGGGCCTAGACCACTGTGAGAGGTGGTACCCCTGGGTAGATGATCCTGGAAAGTATGAGAAAAGGATCTGAACATGATGCCTGGAGCAAGCCAGTAAGCAGTGTTCTTCCATGGTCTTTGCTTCAGTCCCTACCTCCAGGTTCTTGCCTTGACTTCCCTCAGTGATGGAATGATGGACTGATATGGAAGGGAAAGCCAAAATAATCCATTTCTTCCCCATGTTGCTTTTGCTCATGGTCCTTATCACAGCAATAGACAGGAAACTAGGACATGCTACTTCCCACAGCAAACAAAAGCCTTACTCTCTTTGGTATACAACAGTGTAGCCTGATGAGAGAAGCAGAGTTCTGCTGCAGAAAGAAATTCGCTCCTGGGATTATGTGATGACAGTCTGAAGTACTTGTAAAGGCCAAGTTCTCTGACCTAGGCTCATAATACCTGCCTAAAGCGGGAGTCAATCAGAATGCTAAAACATTCTTGTTCTCATATACCTATTATCACCAAAACACTAACAGCTACCATATAAAAATAAGATAGAGCTGAGGGAATTCTAAGAGAGTGGGGCAAAGAGAAGATCAAAACTCAGTGGAAAATAAACATCATTTTGAGAAGCCCATCTCCTTATTGCATTAGTTATCTCTCATGCTATAGGCAAAGGAGAAAAAAGGCAAGCTCACCCTCAAGCAGAAGATAATTTTGTCTTCATAACTACTATTAGATTGCATAACATATCTCATTTTAATTAATTCAGGAGCATTTCAGAAGGGAAGACAACAAGAGCAGCCACAAAATATCAGATGCAGTCTCATTTATGGAGAAAATGTGAAAGAAACAGGGAAAGTATTGTGATTAATATATTAAAGACTCTAAGTGAAAAGGACCAAGATGTAGGTCAGTGATAGAGTGTTTGTCCAGCATATGTTGAGACTCTAGATTCTGTTGCCAGTCCTCCCCCAAACAAATGCAAATGACAGGCATATTTCCAAAAAAATAAAGAGAAACAGTGAACTTTATCATGCATGTATGTACATATGTATGTATGTATGTATGTATGTATGTATGTACATTGTGAAGCTCAGGCTATCTTTGAACTCATAATACTCATGCCTCACTCTTTCAAGTACTGTGCTTACAAGAGTAAACCATAATGGATTGATAGTTGACTTTAATAGGAAAAAAATGGAAATAGGGAAAAAATTTACTATTGCCAGTGAAAACCATAACCCAGGCTTCATCCTGCCCTAGTGCTCTTTCCCTATCATAATGGACTGTATTGTTTTGCATGTGAACAAGAGTAAGTCCCCCCTCTCTTAAACACATTCTATCACATATTATGCCACAGAAAGGGAAAAGTGATTTGGAAAATAGGAGTTGGATCCATATTCCAAAGTGGTTGAAGGGAAGAAGCCTACCTCATGAAGCCTACCTCTGAGCAATTTTGGCTGTTGCTGGCTGTTGAGTATAGGAGAGTCAGTTTTCTTTGGTAGTTGACAACTGGTAGGTTGACCATGTTCTAGTGGATGTTTCCACACCCATCGATACATGGGTAACACAAATTGGATTTAGTGGGTTATAAAAACAATCATCAGAGGAGTACATGGGTTTGGAAGGTGATATGGGGTGGTGGTCTAGGAGGAGGTAGAAGTGGAATGTATAAAAAATAAGAACAAGACCTGCAACTGAGGTGTGAGGTCACTGCTGGGATCAACCTGATCTTGTGATCGATGTCCAGGTTTTCGGGACTGGCTTGTGAGAGGAAGTAGATGAGGTTGTGTAGCTGCAGGGTAATAAAGCCTTGGAATCTTGTAAGCAGAGCTCAATGGACCATGCTGGTGGGATGTGCAGAATAGTATATCCTGATAGGATAAGGAATTTGGTTATTCTCTGCTTATGTCCTTGAAGGTCCAAGTGATGCTGAATTTAAAAGTGGTGGGTTAAGTCGTTTGGTGGAGAACACTTTAAGCTAGCAGAGCAATCAGGCTTGGTGCTCTTAATCTGATTTATAGTAACAGAGAGCAGAGGTTGCATCAAAAACACTTGAAAAATATAGGGTTTGATGAAGAACAGAGGCATGAACCCTGTAAAAGTTGAGGACAGAGTGGGTGCAGACAAATGGCTGTAATTGTTTGATTGGTGCCATTAAAGAAAAACTAGGCAATTTGCTTCAAAGTTTAAAAGGTGCCTGGAACTAAGACTTCACCAACTGAAAATGCTAGACTATGCAAATGTAAATGGATTTGAAAAGCTTTCATTTAAACAGAGGGAACTTGAAAACAGAGACTCCAGAATGATCTTCTCAAAGAGAAGTACTTAGAAAAATGTTTTCTCCCATTCCAACAGGCAAGTAGCACTCGCAGTCCACTGCAGCTGTGATGGAGAAGGCCAGTGTACATTTCAAGTTGACAGGAGAGCTTTGTATCCTCCATGTGGTGCTGGCTTTCTGAGCATGTAGAATCCAAGGTCTCAAGTCTTAGTCATGTACAGAGTTTGTAGGAAGTGTCTGAGGCCAGGTAACATGTGGTAGGGTCCGACTACTGGCCTTCAAGGAGCAGTTGGGATGCTGTTGCATGAATGTGTGAAGAACATGATACCTAATTTGTAGTGAAGACCCCAAGATATTGGAGATGTTAAGAATGTGGAGCCTCTGCCAAAGAAAGCTGTAGGAACTGAGTGAAGTAAGCCTACTTTAGGTTTTAAGACAAAATGGATAGGCTTACTTAACCCCATTGAATGTCAGACAGTGCCTCCACAATCTCCAGATACCACATTCAAAGCTACAGGATTTGCCACCTGCCCGCCTGGGTTTTGGCCTTTCTCTGCTCTGATTTTTCTCCTGTTATGACCAATTTTTCATTTTTGGAATAGAATGTCCACCCACTCGTGCCGTTGTGTTTTGGAAGTATGAGATAGGATTTTTATTTACCTGGGACTCACAGTTAAGAGATTACCTTGAGTCCCAGAAAAGTCTTTGGACTTTTAAACAGTATTGAAACTGTGAATATATATATATATATATATATATATATATATATATATGTGTGTGTGTGTGTGTGTGTGTGTGTGTGTGTGTATACATATATATATACATATATATACATATATGTGTGTGTGTGTGTGTGTGTGTATACACACCATCTTTATAAAGGTACAAAAGGAATACCAACTATATAACATCATATTTTGACCTCTACACAAATACCACAGCATGTGCAATCCCCTTACACACATGCATCATGTACTGAATACTAATAAAATAAAAGTATTTATAAAGAGCAAATAGACAACATAGTAACTGGGGTGAAGATGTTCTTCTAAATGCTTACTAATTAGACACAAAGCAGGCAAAGAAAATGATCTTGATGATAGGTTTAATAATTTAATTAGTAATCTTGATAATAGGTTTCAACTGAAATATAAAACAAAATGAAAAAAGTAGCACTCAAGATGCAAGACTAAAAGACAGTAGCAAATGGTTTAACAAATTTAATTAATTACAAAAATTAATTAAATTCCATGAATAAAAATAAAAACAATGCAGAGAAATACTTGAAGATAATATAAACTAATGGCTGAAATTTCCCAAAATTAATGACACATTTGAGAGATACAGAAAAAATAGATGTTATTCTTATCCTGTGTAGGAATATATTTGTGTACAATACATCTATTATAAATGATCACAAACCAGCTGGGAATCAAATGGTCAAACAGGTAAGCCATCGAGGGATGGAGCAGGCATGGCCTTGATGGAGGAAGCATGTCACTAGAGGTAGGCTTTGAGGTTTTAGATGCTCAACCCTTGTCTAGTGTCTGCCTGTTAATCTAGATGTAGAACTCCCAGCTCCCTTTCCAGAACCATGCTGCCATGCTTCCTACCCACACCTAGCCATGTTGATAACAGACTAAATCTCTGAAACTGTAAACCATCCCCAAGTTCTTTATAAGAGTTACCACAGTTATGATGTGTCTTCACTGCAATAAAAATACTAAGTAAGATACTTACTTACTTACTTACTTAACTTTTGTATATATGTGTGCCTGTATAAGTTTATGTACACTATAGCCCTGCAGATTTTTGCAGAGGCCTGGAATCATCGAATATCCTCTGGGTGTAAAGTAATAGGTGATTGTGTAGGTGCTGAGCCCCAAACATGTAAATGCTGTAAGCACTTTCTCCATATTTACTAAATATGTTTTTTTAATTATGTCTGTTTAAACAACTCCTTGCTTCCTTCCTTCTGAGCTTAAACCACACCTTTCTACTTTGGGTCTTTATGAATCTGACAATTTATCTCACATAAGTGAAACTACAGAGCATTTGTTAGCATGTTAGCATTCCTTCTAGGCTCTGCCCAACAGTTTCTTAGTAACAGCCAAGTAGGAGCATAGCTTGCTATAAAAAAAAACTCTTTGCCCTCTCTTGCACTCTCTGACCTCTCTCTCTCTGGCCTCTCCCCCCTCTACGTGTTCCTGGATGCCCCCTCTATATGTATGTGTGTGTGTGTGTGTGTGTGTGTGTGTGTGTGTGTTCTTCTCTGTCCCGTTTTTCTCTGCCTCTACTCACTTGTCAGCCCCCTTCCCATGCCCCCAAATAAACTTCATTTTATACTAGACCCATCATATGACTGGTTCCTGGGAAGGAGGATGACTCAGCATGCGCCCACTAAGGCACCCTCTCCTGCCACATCATACCTCATTTTACAAAATATCATTGGTGCTGAGACTCAGATTTATAAACTAGAAGGTTCTTGGTCCTGCCATCACATGGACTTTCCAGCCATCTGATCACTAGATCTCTCCATTCAAACACTGGTGAATTTGGTAATCTACTCCACTGGTCAGCATAAATGACTTCTGGTCTCAAAGAAGGCCTGTTGAGCTCCCAGCTACCCTCTGGTGTCCTTGGGGACAGAGGTATTCAGAGTTAAAAAGCTTCTCATCTTCTGGGCCTGATAGCCAGACTGCCTTGCTCAACTTGTGACAAGGACCACAGGGACTTGGGAGAACTGTTTAGGTTCTGGACTATAGATCAATCTTTATAATTTTAATTAATATATAACATCTAGATTATAATTTGTTTTTTTCCCAGATTACATTGATAACTAAGCTAACTACATTTTGACAGCTAGAAAATAGACAACTAGCTTCTTAACCCCAAGGTAATACACCACTGATTTAGCTCATTAGTCAATTTGTTAACTAGCTAATCAAAAAGACAGACACGTTTGCCTTACAGGCTTCATGATAAAGGATACACAAGTTCAGATGAACCTTTCACAGATAGAACTTTCTGCTACTCCCTCATCTAAATGCAGTTTGCAGTGACTAAATGCTTCATATTTCTTCCCCTTGCTGTGACACTGTTATATTGAGACTTCAAATGTTCAAAATCCTAACATCAACCTATAGAGTTCTTAGAAATTAGCCTAACCCTAATAAAACATTCCAGTATATGATCCACTTTTATAATCACAAGTTCAAATTTTAAGTTTTCTTAAAATTGATTATCTTCTAACTATAGACTTAAAGTGTTTCTCATGTTAAAGCTACACTATCATCTATCATAGTTACACATTTAAGTTTCAGTTAGTTATCATCTAACTATAGACTTAAGGCATTTCTCAAGCTAAATCTATATGACCATCATAATCACAAGGTTAAAATTTTAAGTTTCCTTTAATTGTCTTTTAAATGTAAATGTTTCTCATTATGCTAAATTTATGTATGTTCAGCCTTCTAGACAGAGGAAAAAAGCCTTCTTGTCCCTTCTGCACCACAAAGGTTTTTGCCTTCTCTAAGCTCACCTTAAAGACTGTTCATGCTCTTAACAAATTTATGTCTTTTATAAGCTTATAAGTTCCAGGAAACCTACTCAGATCTATGTCTCATGAACCAAATGAATCTCAAGAGAATATCAGAGTGTTATGTTAAGTGAAAATATGAATACTGATATGTTTTGTAAAACTCAGTATGATACGGTGGGAAGAGGTGCCTTAGCAGGCCCATGCTGAAGCATGCCCCCCCTCAAGGTATCAGTCATATGATGGTATAAAATGAAGTCTATTTGGAGGTCCAGGAAGAAGGGTTGAGAAGAGAGTAGAGGCAGAGAAAGAGAGTGGGTACAGAAGGACAGGGTGGGGAGAGGTTTTCCAGGAATACACGGAGGAGAGTGAAAGGAGGAGAGAGAAAGGTCAGAGAGCACAAGAGAGTTCAGTCTTTTATAGCAAGCCAGCCTCCTACCTAAAATGTATTTATTTTTAATTTACGTGTATACGTATATGTTTCTTTCTGTGTGTCTGCAATTTATGTGCTGGTACTTGAGGGAGCCAGAAGAAACTATTGGATTCACTATGCCTGAAGTGAGAGCCTATTATGAGCTGTCTGACATGTATGCTGGGAGCCAAACTCTAATCCTCTGAAAGAGTAGTACCTACCATTAGCCACTGAGCCATTTCTCTAGTCCTATCTTTATTCAGTGAGCCAGTTTTCTAGCCTAAACTTTAAAAATAAAAAGATAAATGTGTGTGTGCTGATACTCTGGGGATATAGTTAAGAGTGTTTGTGAAATGCCTAGTATGGGTACTGGGAACTATCAGACAAAAGCCAGCAATCCTCAGGAACTTGTGAAGCTGGTCCCCCTCTGCTAACAGGGTCATTTCCCCTATTACTAAGAGAAGGGACAAATGGCTATCTGTAGTGCCTATTATCATCCCAAAATACATACTAGTCTCCAGGCTCCCTCAGTATCACAAGTACCTGTTACACAGTTCAGGGTCCCATGCTGGAGTCCAGCTCTTCTCAGCTTCTCCCATCCTAAACCTCTTCATCTTATGGGCTTCTTGCAGCCCAGCTACTAATTTTTATAATCCTGCTAGTTTGGATATGTGTCTCTCTCCTTTGCTCCTACTCTCTTTCATTTCATCTCTCTATTCTCCCCAGCCTCTCTCCAACCCCCATACCATTTTTCATATTGTCAGCACCATTTTACATTCTAATAAATAGTATATGAAGTTTCAATCCCTATACTTCCTATCCACTAACTTGTCATTTCAACTGTCATTCCCTCCCTGTTTTACTCTAATGAGCATCCTAAGGGGTGAGCTTTCATTGTGGTTTTGACTTTCATTTTCGCAGAGGCTAATGGTACCAAACATCTGTTCATGCATTTATCTCCCATTTGTGTATCTTCTTTGGAATCCTGTTTATTCAAGCCCTTTGCACATTTTAAAATCTACCTCATCCTTTTTATCCTCATGACATTCCATACTAAAATGTTTTTATGGACATTTATAGTTTAAAACTACTTGTATACATAGGAAACTTAATTTACATATATTTATCATATTGATCATGAAGAGATATTTAAAAGTAAATCACATATATAATACCTATAAGTAATAAAGAAATAGAATCAGGCTTAAAGAGTAGCTACAGTTTCTGTTTTGATGAATCCTGACAGACAGTTATCTAAAATGGCAATACCTATTTGCACCACTGTCTAAAATATTATTGATGTGTTTATAAAAAGATAAAGAGAGAGGGGATATGTTTTGGTGGGTGTGTGGTGAGATGTGAGGAAAGGAGTGCCTCAGTGGGCCCATGCTGAGGCATCCCTTCCCCCTGAGGGACCAGTCACACAATGATATAGTATAGAATAGAGTTTATTCATGGCATGGGAAAGGTAGTCAAGAAAGGCACAGAGTGCCAGGTGGTGGTGCACGCCTTTAGTCCCAACACTTGGGAGGCAGAGGCAGGTGGATTTCTGAGTTCGGGGCCAGCCTGGTCTACAGAGTGAGTTCCAGGACAGCCAGGGCTACACAGAGAAACCCTGTCTCGAAAAACCAAAAAAAAAAAACCAAAAAACAAAAATACAAACAAAAAAGAAAGGCACAGAGAGAGAGAGGGGGAGAGAGAAGAGAAAGAAGAGAAAGAAGAGAAAGAAGAGAAGAGAAGAGAAGAGAAGAGAAGAGAAGAGAAGAGAAGAGAAGAGAGAAGTAGAGGCCAGCCATAAACATGTAGAGAGAGTGGGGGAAAGGGAAGAGAATGGGAAGATGGGGAAAAAGGCAAGGGCACAGAGCGGAAAGGCAAGAGCAAGAACAAAAGAAAGTGAGGGGGGGCAAGCAGACCCTTTCATAGTGAGTCAGGCATACTTGGCTATTGTCAGGTAACTGTGGGGCGGAGCATACCTGGCTGTTACCAGGTAACTGTGGGCTGGGGCTTAGACAAAATGCTAACAATTATGACTAGTAATTTCCCTATACCCTTGTTATGTTTAGAAAGTTAATTCCTTTGGAAAATGGGAAATATCTTGTTCAGAAATCTATAATTATAAAATATTCAAACATATCAATGATTTCCTATATAACATTTTTTCTTAACAATCTTACTGAACAATTATAAACACATTTTCTTTGTATTTCTTCCACTTGTGGCATTAAAGTTTCTTAATCTGCTTGTAATTTATTCCAATGAGTCATGTGTAAGTGGGAATCTAAGTATATTTTATAAATGAGTAGCTATGTTGTCATTCCATTGCTATAATAATCACTAAAGTTTCTCTAACAATACTTACTTGAGCTAGGTTCTATTAAATTTAATAAGACCATATCAGACTTGTCTTCATTATAAAATAAGTAATTTTAAATCAGAGGTAAATGGTTATCTTGTTTGCTCAAATAATATGGACATCTTTGATGGAAGCAGTAATCTAACTATATCATGCTGACTTCATACTAAATGATCTTCCAATGAAAGTTTCTTTTCCCATATATTTGAAATATTACTTTAAGAATATGCCAAATTCTCTTAAATATATAGGATTGTTGTTGTTTTATCATGTTTCACGTATGTTCCTGTTCTTACATTACTTTGCAATTTTAAAAACTTATTGTGTTATTCATACTACCTAAGATTATAAGAACACACTATTAAGCTCAGGATCAAGTCAAATGATTTGACTTACTGCAGAAGGTACACACTCTTCAATTTCCTAACTCTGAGTCTCACCTCTGGGCACAAATCCTTTAAACTGCCCCTCCCTTAGTTTTGCTGTGCTCTAGTAATAATACCTGTCTTTTGTTTGTTATAACCAATTTTTAAGATCTGTGTAGTAGACAGTACACAATTTGAGACACCCTCCTTTTCAACTGTGAATAAGGTTCATATACAGTTGAAGGTTTTTTGAGATGTTACAACATTTCTTCCTTCCCCCCTTTCTCTCTTAAAAACCTTCTGTACACCCAGCACTGCTTTTCTTCAAATTCATGACTTCTATTTTTGCCAACTGTTAAAATGTAACTAGGGATTATGCTGGTTTAGTAAAGAGAAACTTGTAGGTTCTCTTCCAAGATACATAGCATCATTAGCCCAGGGTAGTTGCCTAGGTTTCCAGTGCTAGGCCTGGTTTCCCTCTTGTTTAGTGGATCTGGAATCCAGTTAGAAAGCTGTGGGTTATCACCATGATTTGTGTGCCACTAATGCACCCTTATAGTTTTCATGTCATGATGGGACTTAGGTTGTTTATAGGTTTCATAGCTCAGTAGGACTGTTGGTTGCTTGCTCCCCTTGGAAACTTATATGCTGTCTTCTGGTATTAAAATAGTGAGTCCTCAAAGAGGAGGATTTCAGGTTGGATATAGCTCAAGCCCTTTAGGTCTTGTGTATGAAGTACATGATGCGTTCTTCTATAGGGACTCACCTTCTACCTCTGGGGAAGCAAACAAGGGCAAAACTACAACAAACAATGTCTCTTTGAGCAGCCTTAGCCAACAACTCGAAAGATGACATCTCATGTCTGGTATTGAGGGTTTTTATTAGATGGTCTATGAATCTTTGGAGAGAATTGCTGGCTCAGGTGTAAAAATGTTATTTAAACTATATATGCATATGTAAACACACACTTGAATATATTACTTGTAATTTTAGATACATTATATTATTTAGATACATTACATCCTAACTGAAGTGTCACTCATCCCAACACACACACACACACACACATACATCCTGTCTTCTCCTGTTGATCCACTCCACCTCCAGAGAGAGAGAGAGAGAGAGAGAGAGAGAGCGAGCACATCCTAGGGATACCAACCACACATGATATAAGTTACAATAAGACAATAAGGTTAGGCACAAGCCCCTCATATCAAAGCTGAATGAATCAACCAGGTAGGAGGAAAAGGGCCCCAAAGCAAGCAGTAGAGTCAGAGACACTCCCCCCACTACCACCATAGGGGTCCCACAAGAACTTTCTTATAACATTTAGAACTGCCAGCATAGGAATGGCAGCATCTACAAAGGGCTGGGACCATCTCCATCATTCACTAATTAAGAAAATATTCTGCAGGCTGACTTATATCTCAATCTTATAAAGGCATTTTCTTTATTGAGTCTCCCTCTGCTCAGATGACTCTAGCCTGTGCCAAGTTAACATAAAACTAACTAGCACAATAGTTAACAGTATAATTCTTTGTACCTTTTCTAGACATACATTATTTTACCCTCTTTTTCTTTTTGTATTTATCTTCCTCTCCATTTCCTAATTAAATCCCACCACCACCCCTGTTTTCCCTGTTCCCCTTTCTATCCTTTAAGTCACTTATTTCTGTTATTCCCTTTCCTATTGCTCCTCCTTGCACATGTCATGGTTTCATTTTACTTTGTTAGTTTCTGCAGTTACTCCAGGTTAAGAATTCACATCTGAAGACTTGGAGATAAAAATGTCAGATGAGCAAGAAGATGTGATGTTTGTATTTCTGGGTCTAAATGATCTCATTTAGTATGATCTTTTTTAGTTCCATCTATTTACCTACAAATTTCATGATTCACTTTTTTAAAAAACAGCTTAATAATTTTCTATAGTCAACATGTGCCACATTGTAATTATCTATTTATTAGTTGAAGGAAATTTAGGTTGTTTTCACTTCCTAGCTATTGTGAATAGAGTGGCAATAAACTTCCATGAGCAAGCATGTCAAGGAAGGTGGTTGAGTTCTTTCAGCATATACCAAAGAGTGGTCGCACAAAGTATATGCTACATTCATTTTTAGCTTTTTGACAGTTCCCCACACTGACTTTTCCATTGTAACTCACCTCTAAAAAAGGGAAAAATTTGGAAGTTACTGAACTTTTAGTCAAGACAATTAAGACTAAATATCAGTGAAAGTTATATGGCTATCATATAACCCTAGTTACTAGGGCCTGGTATTATAGAATGAGAAGAGTACTTTACTTCTCTGATGTTCTTCCCCAAATCCATAACCCTACTCTAATCATAAGAAGCTTTTAAACCGAACTAAATAATGAGACATTCTGAAAAACACACATCCACTACTCTTTAAAATTATGAAAGTTATGAAAAGCAAGTAATAGTGGAAAAATGTTTCAATGAGGGGATATAACAACCAATGTCACATTTCAGAAAGAAGACATTCTGAAAAAGGCATGAAATCAGACTGAAGTATGTAGTTTATGGTGCTGTATGACCTTTTAGAGAAATCTTTGTGTGTGTTTTTCTAATATGTATGTACTTGTGCATATTTATGTGGAGGAACATGGGTGAGTATAGAGAATGGCAAGCATGTGAAGATCACAGGACAACCTTGGTTGTCAAGTCCTCACCATCCACCTTGTTTGAGGCAGTCTTCCCCCCCCCTCTGTCCCTCTCTGTCTCTTTCTCTCTGTTTCTCTTTCTCTCTGTCTCTCTGTCTCTCTGTCTCTCTCTCTGTCTCTCTCCTCTCTCTCTCTCTCTCTCTCTCTCTCTCTCTCTCTCTCTCTCTCTCTCTCTCTCTCTCTCTCTCTCCTGCATAAGCCAAGCTTGTACAGGGATTCTCCTTCACTGGTATGACAGATGTCAGATGTGTGCTGCTGATATGCTCTGCACAGCTCCAGGGATTTAGCTCATTGTGGTGCTGTGGATTGAAGGAATGGCAGACACATAAACATAGAAAGAGTGGGATTAGGTAAACTGGACTCTCTGATGGAAATGTCACAGCATTCTGGAAGCTCAGCATGTTTATTATACACAGTTGAACTGGGAGGCAAGGTTATTCCTATTGCATACAGAAAAATGAGGAGGCAGAGTTATTATATACAGCTAAACACAGAGGCGGGTTTAGCTAATCTTAGCAGGAACATTCCCTTCAGGGGAGCAATCTTTTGAATCTAAACATTCAGGAGTAGAAACCTCCAGGGGATATTTTCTGCACACACTCTCAGTATCTGCACACTGACCAGAAAAAGGCTTTGCCATCTATGTGAGCCTTGCCTGGAGAGGGCTTTTCCATTCATATGGGTCTGAAACACTGGGGGCCTGGACATGGCTATGCCCATACCAAACAATATGTGTAATGGTTTATAGATGCTTAGCCCAGGGAGTGGCACTATTAGGAGGTATGGTCTTGTTGGAGTAAATGTGTCACTGTGGGTGTGGGCTTAAGAGTCTTACCTTAGCTGCCTGGAAGTCAGTCTTCCATTAGCAGCCTTCAGATAAAGATGTTGAACACTAAGATCTGCCTGCACCGTACCAGCCTGGATGCTGCCATGTTCCCATCTTGATGATGATGGACTGAACCTCTAAACTTGTAAGCCAGCCCCAATTAAATGTTGTTCTTTATAAGACTTGCCTTGGTCATGGTGCCTGTTCAAAGCAGTGAAAACCCTAACTATGACAATATGCATTTATTTACTCAACATTTTACTTGCTTTTCACCTGATATTATATCTATCTTTACATGGGTTCTGGGGATCCAAATGTAGGTCCTTATGATTAAATGGCAGGTGCTTTACCCACAGATCCATATACCTAGCCCAGGAATTTTAATTTTATAGCCTTAATACATATACTATGGTTGTATAGAATTTTAACACTAAGAGAAGCTAGCAAAAGCATTTCAACACTTTATAGTGCTTTTATTTTTCTTATGCAAACCTAAAATCATTTTTAAATTTTTAAACAGGTATTCCTATATGAAATATACCCACACTTCATTTATTCCTAAGAAATTAAGTCCTGTATTATTAAGCTTTTGAAATTTTTGAAGGCTCATTTTAATGAAATTAGTGTTATCCTAATACACTACTGATTTTGATTATTAAGCAGAGACTCTTCAAATTAATCCTATTCCATAGTGGCATTTTTGACCACTCAATCAAGAAGAAATTAAATAGTTGCTATTAGTTTCAGACGAGTTCCAGAAGAAATTGATTGGCTGCCCTCTTTTTGCAAGCAGTTCTCCCAAGTAAAAATGTAGGGTATTGTCCGTGTGCTCTACTTTCCTACCTTTTATTTTATACAGTAGAATCATTGAAATGGGAGCAACTAGATCACTCAAGAAGCTAATCTTTAGCAGGACACTGAAAGACAAGAGATCTATTGTCATACATTTAAATGCCTTTGCGGACCAGAAATGTAATATAAATATTGAAAAAAATCCTAGGAGATGGTAGCATTTTCCATCACTTGAAGGATATGTTTTCACCTGGAGACATTCCCTTCCTTCTTTCTTCCATATCTTCCTTCTTTCCACATTTATTTTTATGGTATCAAAAACCAACCCAAGGTCCCATACTAGCTAGGCAAGAACTCCGCTACTGAGTCACACTTTCTGTCTTCAGTGCTTTTCTTAATAAGGTGCTTAATCACATGAAAGAAGTTTGGCATGTTGGATGATATGTCCACCGATGTTGATTCAGCATGGAAGAGAAAGTAAAACATCTTTCAAATTTGAGGAAAACCATGATGGAAGAGAACAGAGAGAGAATAATTGGAGTGTAGCCTTGTGCTGAAGGAAAGAAGACAGGAAGCATTGGACTTAGAAAATATGTGGCAATCAGGTATTTGAGTCACATGTATGATGTGGTTCTATATTTTTATAGCTTCCTGAAATACTCCCAAATCCTACCTTCCTGTCCATTGTAATTGATGGCTATATGTTTTTTCCTGTGATAGTTCATTTGAATAACCACTTTTATGTCAAAACTGTGTTTATCAAATGTTGATCTCAGACTCCCCTACTCCTTTTCATCAATTATAAAGATATATAAGAAATTGAATTGATTTGTCCAAGGTTCTGAAGCTGTATAGGTTACCTCTGATTTGACTTGCAAACATGGCTCTAAACCCAGTGCTGTTTTCACTATCCAGTCTCAGTGTAGATGTGTATGTAGCCTGGAACAAACTTTGGTTCCTAGGAGGACTCAACATTTCTGTTATTGCTTATGATTTGAGCTCTATGTTAGCTTTTGATATCGGTACAAGAATCTGGGAGCCTCAGTGGTGCATACTTGTACTCCCAGCTACTCTAAATTAGGATAAGGCAACAAGGAGAGTTGCTTGACACCAAGACTTCCTGGCCAACCTAGTTAGCATAGCCAGATTCTATATTATAAAGATGTAATAAAAATGTTGCAAGAAAGCTGAAAAAATTAGGATCTCAAGACTTCGAATTGTTTCCAACAAAGATTGTAATAGTAAAGAATAAAAATGTGTATAGGGAAATGCCCACAAAGGCTCAACCCTACCCAAAGAACTATAGGCAAACAATGAATGCTAAGAGGAGAAAAAGGAAAAGCATACACCAATTGACTATCTGATACCAAATGGCCAGGCCTGATAACATAGGTACTAATAACATTATGTAGATAGAGCAAAGTAAATGTATTTAGGAACACACACACAGAGAATTGTAACAACAATTAATTAAAAGGAGGAAACAAATCTGAAAACGAGCAAGGAGAGGTATATGGGAGGATTTGAAGGGAGGAAAGGGACTGGAGAAATTGGAGAAACTACGTAATTCCATTATAATCTCAAAAAAAAAACCAAAAGAAATAATTTTTCTAAAAGTATAACGAGCAATGTGTAGTTAAGGGATAGTTAGTGATAACACTGAAGCACAGTACTTTCCATTGGTGGGTCTGAAGGTGTTACAGTCATTTTACAATTATTTTCTCAATTAGTCCACAGAATAACTCTTTCCATTCAGCAGCAAAGACTGTGACAACTAATTAGAGAGATAAAGTCTTCTGTTCAAGGGAATGAAATGAATAGGCAAAGTCAGGATAAAAGGTGGATTGGTTTAACTGCAGAATCACGTACACTACATTCTACTACAGCCCCAGTGAAAGAGATCAAGACCTGTATACAAGAGGCTCAATGCCACGGGCAAGCTCCCCTTTACCTTTTTGTGTGAGTGATCAGGGGAGGGGGAATGCCTTTTATTGACAAGATTTTTTTTTACTGTAACACTTCTCTCCTTCTAGTTAGATTGTGAAGAAATTGACTTTTCCTGAGTACAGCGGAAACAAGTTAGTATATGTAGGTAAAAATACCCTATGGTTTTAACATCTGGATGTCAAGATAGAAGGCCACAATAACACTTAAGAATAGAGGGACAGTTATAGTTTGCCTCCATCAAATGACTGAGATAATTTTCAGATGCAGTGGATGGGATGAAACTCAAAGAGTGTTGGACTTCAAACATTCTCCCTCTGTTTAATACATCCTGTGTGCTCTCCAGCAGAAATGCAATCCCTTATGATTCTGTGATTCAACACAGTTGTTGCTTTTAAGTATATTTGAAATCCCAGAGGCCCCTTGGGCAAATCCTTTTAAGTGAGAAGGATGCATTTTACTGAGTCAGATAACTCAATTTTGAGTTCCAAGAAGCTTAGAATGTGATATGAAACGTGCAGCCATTAAAGTAGGATCCAGCACAAGAGGTAGAAAAGTGTGTCTAGCCTTTCATTGTCAGCCACTGGAGACCAGGACAATTGTTGTCCTACCCACAATTTTAGAGGCAGGAAATAATGTGCCACTAAATCAGGGCAGTAGACTTAGTTCCTATCCTTTCTCTCTCCTTCAGTAAAGAAAGGGTCAAAGGGTCAGGATTCCTGGTTTACAATTTGATGGTTTCAGTCCTACAGCTTCTCTTGCTACCCTGTCTATGACTAGTGTTTGACTTTAAATCCAGTTTTAAATCCAAATCTGAGCTATGTAACTTTGGAGTTTATTTTATTTCTTGGAGTTTCTGATTTCAAATGAGGGTAATTTTAGTGTACGGTCTATCTGATCAGGTTATTGAAAAAATTCAGTAAAGTTAATTGTGTAAAATGTGAAGACCCATGCCTAGTACATTGCAGAACTCCAATAAATGCTAACTATAGGGTAGTTATCATAATGTACCCCAAAGATTTCTAGGGATTATAAGAAATCCTAAGGTTCAAGAGTACTGGATACAATCATGTCTTCAGACAGTTTTCCATAGTATGGAAACTACTTTTCCATTTGAGTCTTCTGGGGCACTTCAAGAGCAGTAAGATCCAGGAGCTGTAGAAATGGTTCAGTGGTTGTAAACTTTTGCTGCTCAATCTTGAGGACCAGAGTTTGGATCCTGTCACCTATGTAACCAACTGGATATCCTCAGCATGTCCATAAGCTCATTTCCTGGGGGTGCAAATACAAGAAGATTGCTGTCTTCCAGCCAGGAAACAAGAACCCCAGGTTCTGAGAAAGACTGCCTAAGAGGAATAGAATAGAACATTAAAGAACATTCAGTACCCTCTTCAGGTTTCCATACATGTGCAGAGACACAGGTACTTCATATCTTCATATATACATGCATGTTCCCTTTCCCCCTCTGTCTGTCTATCTATCTGTCTGCCTGTCTCTCTGTCTCTCTCTCTCCTCACTTCCACACACAAGTAAATAAATAAATGTCATTTAATAGAATGATATGATCTAGTGTAACCATAACAGTTTCAACACTGTTCTCCCATGATCATCAGAAAGTTCTCAGGCACTACTTCAGACCTTGACTGTGGATAATGAGGAAAGAAATAATGCAGAACCAAGTGTCACAGCAACTCAGAATACATGGTAAATGTGGATAAAATAACGGCTGGTGGTTGAGCAAGATTGTGACACAATTGAGAAAGCATAGTGGAAATTGCATTTGAAGAAGGATACAGATGAGTAGTGTAAATTGGTGGCCAAAATGCTGACTATAACACTATAGACAGTAGGGGTCTTCCATTGGTTTTGCAATAAGCAAAGAGGATCCACACAGTATTTGATAAACATTTTCTAAACCTAAATAGTTCTTGAGTCTCAAATGCATGCCAACATACTTCTAGCAGTTCTTTGACTTCTGTATTAGGATAGAAAAGAGAACAGCAAGGATAGAAGTAGAAAGAACAGGTTGAAAGATATTACAAGCAGTAAAATAAGAAACAGTTGCTTATTGTAGCATTGTCATAGCAAAACAGTAAGATCTGACAGGCAGATTTTATGATGTGTTTTGAAAGATGGTACATCAAGATATACTGATCAAATTTCTATACAGTGAAAGAGAAAAGAATTAAAGATGCCTTTGATGTTTGACTCAAACAATTACATTATTTGAATTATCATAGGCTGAGATTTATGGGAGTGGTACTGTTCAAGACAAAGATATTTGGTGAAAATAAAAAGATCAGGAGGTCAGTTCTACATGTGTTAATGCTGAAATGTCTATTGCCAGCCACACAGAGTACCAGGTGCTGACAATATGGCTAAGTGGTAGAATATTTAGCTTATGTGACTAAAACCCTAACTTAATACACACACACACACACACACACACACACACACACACACACACACACACGGCATGGATTTCAGTTAGATCCTTAGATTTATACAAGCTAAGAAAAGTCTAAGAGGGACATTTAATTAAAAAACCCATTATCGTGTATGGAATAAAGAAAATCATGAGCCTATGTGGGGACATCAAAGAGGTGAGTTTGTCCACAAAAAGGAAGTTTAAAGACTAAGCCCCATAATCTCATTTAGAGGTCAGCAGAATGAGGAGAGAATCACATCAAGATAAAAAGCAATCGGTAAGGTAAGTAATAGGGAAGCAAAAAAAAAAAAAAGAGTGTTGGCTTAGAAGTCAGATGAAAAACATTTCAACAGGGGAAGTGAATAATCAGGTAAAACATTACTAACCAAGTAAAGAAGCAGAGTCAACCACGGGGCTTGGCAATGTGAAGACCATTAAAGTTGTATAGTCTTTGGGAGGAATGAGTAATAATGATCTTGGAGGTTCCATGAGGAGAAAGGAGAACAGTATACTATATTCACATTCAGTGTTCATGGGGGTCTGGTAGAGGAAACAATCACTATTAAGGGAAAGTTGCAAAGAAAGCATGGTCTGCTGAGAAGAGGGGCAAGATGCTTTTAACCATCACCAAAACCAAAACTAATAGTTGGATACATGTGAGAGATTGTCAATGGATTTTGCTGGTGATTGATACATGCTTGGCAGGAAGTTCAGGGTTTTTTTTTTTTTTTTTTTTTTTTTGAGATGAGGCAGGAATGAGAATGAAGACAGAAAGAGCAATGTTTAGAACTATAAGAGAAGCCAGGAAATAGGAAGGATGTAGAACCCTAAAATTCTTCCAATGACTGATGTGAATATGGACAGAAGAGAGGGTATTCAAAGCACAGGTAGTAAAAAATGTCAGATCATTTGAGGGGAATGAAAAGAATTCTTACTACCACTAGACATCTACTATAGAACGAGGTATATAGATAAAGACAGTTCTTGCTTCTAGATTGTAAGTTCCTCTTGACTTTTCTGATGAGTAAGCTAAGCTACTATTGCACTGCACTCATGGGAACTCTTAACCGTGGAGAAGTGCTCTTCTTCAGCAATATCAAGCATACACTCCCAGCTTTGAGTTGAGTCACCAAAGCTTCCTTCATGTATATCCCAAGCTCAGCCTTTGCAAGGATAACATCACCACTGGTACTCAAAGCAGCTATCCTTTCCCAAGATCACTCTCAAACTTCTTGCCAAAAGTTTACATAGTACCATTACTTGGATCATGGGGTCTTAATCCATTTCGTAGGAAAATTCCATGTAGATATACTCTTCTATCTTATTTCTGTATATAACTAACTGTATTTTAGTATGCCTGAAAGTGTTTAAACATTCTGATATTTTAGTCACATTATATAGCTGAATTCACTTCCACAATATTTGGCACAGCAGTGATACTTAATGATTTCTTGACTTATTACTGAGCAGAAACCTAAAACTGACAGATGTTCCTTAGGGGGACACCATAGACACATGTCACCATATTTTTAAGACATTGGTGGTACTAGGATGCTCTCTTAAGTCCAGGGGCAAATGGTGGGCATTATTTTTTTCTGAAAACTAGCAAAGATTCTGAGTTTTAAGAGGTCACCAATGTAACTTTTAAAATAATGGTTTCTAAGATCTTTAAATATTATCAGCATGCTTTCAATATGTTACGAGAGCATAAAGTAATATTAAAAATTTATACATGTTTAGCACTTAGAAATTTAAGAACAAAATGCTTGGAAACATTTTTTTTTTACTTGAAACTCATGTGTTGCAATCTTCTACTTAGATCTTTATAATGTTGTGATTACAAGACCAAACCACCATTCCTGGATACTTTGTGAAATTCTTACCTGAGGTATATATAGACTGGCCAAACAACTTTTCCCAGGAGGAGTATGTTTTGATTGAGTTAACCCTAGCTTATTGAATATACAAATACAAACATATTTTGCCTGAAACAGAACTTTACTTTCTTGTTCTTGTGATATTCAAACTTGCTGGGCTCAGTACCTCAAGTTGGTTGAAAGAGATAATATTAAAAGTTGTATGACAGAGTTTTTATGAACCAGATTTAAAACTGACAGGAGAATTCTCCCTGTTGTATTATCTTGACTAGAGCTCAGGCACATGGAACCATCTAACCATTTCAAGATAGGTATGGCAAAATGACCTAGCTTTGAACCCAGGAAAACAATATTAATATTAATGGGGAAGTACACAGCTAGGCCAGTGAGTTAACCTGTAGATAGCCTGGGTTCTATTGAGAGCCAGAAACTTTTCATCTTTAAGACTGAGAACCTCTAGCTAGATAGGGCTAATGTTTAATCAGGGATAAGGAAGACTTTACCAGAAGGAAGTTTAGCTTCAAGCATTGGTTCCTCTAAAGGTTGCTCTGCCAGTATAGTTAGTTCTTACTCAGTTTGACTCATATACATCCAAAATATTAGTATGAATGAAATCCCAAGACCCCCATTTTTTTCACATGGCCTGTATACATTTCCCAGTCCATCCTAAGGCCTTCCATCCTCTGTCCTCAGCCTGCCAAGTACTGGAGTGATCAACAAGGGCCTTGACCAAGAATTTCTTAAGTCTTCAAATTCTGGACATCAGGTATTTCTAAATTTCAGATCAATTTCAACCCAGGGCCCTAAGTGACAGAAGCAATTAGATCGAATCATATTTCATTAACTGGCTTAGTCAGTTGATAACACAGTGAAGGAGTTCTTTCCTGAGTTCTAGCAGCTCATTAGTTTAGGCAAGAGGCTTCAGTTTTAACACTTCAGGTCTTTTCCAAGAAGGAAAGAGAAATAACATTTGACACATCATAGTTATCATGGGCACTCACAGTGGTTTTCCAATAAATGTTGTTAACATACTGGCCTTCAGAAAGAGTGATTCCATAGCCCTTCACTTATCCAGATACAGCAGCCTTACTGCTGAATCACACTTCAAAGCATTGCCCAAGCCTGACACTGTCTATTTTTTCCTAATGTTAAAATGTAAATTTCTGCAGATGCTAATATATACAAAGTAACAAACTGATTTTCCAGATATACTTTCCTCTCTGATTTGTAGAAACAAATGACTAAATCCCAATTTCATGAGGTTTATGACTTTCACTGACAACTTACAAAGGGGAGAGAAGTGGACAAAAATGTTGAGGTTAGAATTTAGAGGAAAGGTCTTGTTTTGATTTTAATTTTTTCTTCCTCAAACACTAACTGGCTATATAGCCCAAGCTGATGTCAAACTTAAGATCTAGAAGAAGATTTTTTTGACACAGTTTATATGAGCAAGTTCTGCTGTGTATGCCAGGAAGTCTCCCCTCTTGACCTCTAGTGGAGAGAGAAGAGTTCAAGGTGACAATGTGATGGAGTCATATAAGTTGTTTCAAATTCAAAGACACACAGTGAACTAATGTTTACCTAATACGTCGAATTTATAGACTGGCTACTTTGGTGGGTGATTGAGACAGAATCAGACATACATGGATGGGGGAGAGACATATCTTGGGGTGGACAGTGTTCACTGGGGCTGCTTTCCCTATGGTTTTTCTCTACATTCCCTAAATGATAGAGCAAGAGGACAGAGAATTGGGACAGAAGCTAGCAGAAGAAAATAGCAAAGCGCTTATTCATCTCTGAGAACTGGACTAAATCCCTTCTACACTTATGATGTGCAAGACTTACCATCAGGATCAAGTCACATTCGTGGTTTTAGTAATTACAAAGACACAGATATCAAAGTTACTGAAAAACACAAGAAAAATACACTGAGAACACTTGAAATCCTTTCTTTGTGTTATTCCAAAATATACAACACATTCTTTTTGTATACTCCAGCCATTCCACTGTGTAACAGAACACGGGAAAATGGCATGTTCTTCCTCACCATGAAGAAACAATAAATGTTTGAGGATATACATACAAATCACACTTATTTGGTCATTACTCAGTGCATATGTGGGTCCCTGTTCCGGAGGGCATCCCACGAAGATCTCTGGCCTGGCTGGGTGCGGGGGGTCCTGGCCAAGGGGATCGAGTGCCAGCAGGGAGGGGGAGTCACCTCTGCTGCTGCTGCCTCTGCTGTTGCCTCCCAGTCACTCCCAGGTGCTGCACCTGTTCCTCTTCGCTGAGCTGGTCTGGGCTGTGCTGGTGAGACACCGGCTAGCTAGCAAGGAGGGAAGGGTCCTGAAGGCGCTTCGGGAGAGCAGATCTTTTCCCAAGTGTTACAGCTCTTGCAACAGAACCTCTCAGACATCAGGATGATTCTTGCACACCTTTACTTCTCCTGAATAGGGCTCTTTTATACAGTTTTGGGGTGGGCCAGAGTCTGGTAGCAGATAACGTCTATTGGCTTGGTCTGAGAGCTTGGAGATACCTCATCTACATGTAGGAGAGCCTAAGGCACTGTTCCTTGTGACTGATGGCCATAGACCTCTCTGTGGGAGGGGCTGTGGAGGGCTGAAGCTAAATGAAAGAAACCAGGGCCCAGGAGCAGACCAATTAGGGTCCAGGGTTCAAGGCTTGTGCTTAACAAGGCGCCAGCTGCCTCTTACAGCCCACCACCCTACATGTATACATACATTGAAACATCACCTTGTACTTAGCAAACATGCAATATCTGTCAATTTTAAAATAAATAGATATTTTCAAGGTATAATAAACTCTGAAGCAAGATTTTGAATGAAAATATGCTCCATATCCAATATAAACCTGTATGAAATGTTCTTATGTAACACAATACTGTGTACGATGAATATGTAAAATGAAAGTTTAAATAATGCTTCAAAAATGACCTTTAGACTTAAAGAAACTACACAAACTTTTATGCTCTAAATGTTCCAAAAAATAAATTGCAAACCAGACGTGGTTCTATTCACCTGTACTACCCTGCTGTAATACAAATTATATTGGTAAATTCTCTTGTGCTGCTTATGCTTGTTGAGAGCTGACTCTGAGTGCAAAATGGAACCTCTTGTTTCAAACTCAAGTGTCCTCTGATACCCTAGCTTGGTGCAGGCTTAACCACATCTCTGTGACAAGGAGAAAAGCAAATACCTAAAGGTACTAAAAACATTGCTTCCTTGAGAGCAGCTAGAACTCAACCCATTTCCAATAGAGGTTACCATTGTTAAGCCATTGTTATAAAAATGCCTGTAGTGAGAGCAAGAATTCAGAAGCTCATCCATGGGGAGAATGCTCAGCTTTGCCTGGGGTTCAATCAAGAACTCGCATGACTTTTTTTCAGCAAGCCTCCCTGGTTATCTTCTCTGTATGTGGAAAGCCAGTGATTTGATATTGTTACCTTTATTTACTCTCTTAAAGACTCTATTTTAGTCATCTCTGCTGGATGTTATAAGCACCTTATTAGACAATGTTTTGCTATCTGCAGCTTCTATTTCTCCATTACTTGTTATTTTGTTTTGTATTTACTTAATAAAGTCACTCATTTAAAACCTATATTGAAACAGCTATTGAAAATCTTTCTCCATAGGGGAACACTATTGCACAGGAGGCTGAAGAAGGATGCTGAGGTCGAAGCCAACCTGAGATCCTGTCTCAACATAAACTAATACGTAACAAATTGAAATAAAAACGTGTCCAAGGGGGCTGGGGAGGAATCATCCTTCTGAATAAATATTGGAAACAAACGAAAAGGACTTTAAATTTTTGTGATGAGATGATTATAGCCTCTTTAAAAAGCATGGGGTAAGCTGGGCAGTGGTGGCACATGCCTTTAATTCCAGCACTTGGGAGGCAGAGGCAGGCAGATTTCTGAGTTAGAGGCCAGCCTGGTCTACAGAGTGAGTTCTAGGACAGCCAGGACTACACAGAGAAACCCTGTCTCGAAAAACAAAAACAAAAACAAAAAACAAAACAAAACAAAAAAAAAAGCATGGGGTATGTCCCTGAACCCTCTCTGTAACACAAAGTAAGAGAATAGTTGAAATACTCTCTTTTATAACCATGAAAATAGCTCCCAAATTATTGTATTCTTTATTTCCCATTCTTATTTGAAAGTAAATGGAGAAATCCTAATTTCAATTACCTATATTTGTGATTATTTTCTACATAATACCTGATGGCATTATCTTGAAGTCAATTTAATAAATTGGGGGTTACTTAATTAAATAGATTCCCGCAAGTTTAAGGTTCATTGTTTTTTATTTTCTGCTTAAACAAATGGCCACAAATTCATTACTGCAAAATTGTATTTTGCTCCAGTATTTAGCCATAGTTGTAGCACAGTAGTACTAAATGATGTGCTATTTCAGTAAAAAGCTACATTTCAAAGGCCATTTCATATGCAGAAGGTCTCTGAGGGATTTATTTCTTCTCTCTCCTTATTTACTTATTTTCTTTCTTTGTATTGCAGTAAAATTCAAGGCCTAGAAAGAAGTAGTTCTCTGAATCCCATGGCAAAAAGTAAATAATTCAGCACTGGGTGGCACAGAAAATGCTTTCCTCTTGCTTTATTTTTATAACCTGTATCTGTGTGGACTCCTGGATCGATGAAATCATGCTGAGGATTCCAATGTAGAGTATAGCAGATGTCCAGCCTGAATCAAATATGCAAACCCGATAAAGGCTAAGTAGACAGGGAGTGTGTCAGAAAACTGAGTAATCTGAAACTTGCTGGAAAATGACAGCACTTTGGAGTTCTTGTTTTTCAGGAATTAGAGTAACTGGGAGTCTATTGCAACCAGGTCTATGATAAATGAAAATATTGTGCAATGTATGATAGTTTCTATCTGGCTTCTCTCCTTTCCTTTACGTGGACTTTGGAATTTGGATAGACAGATAGAGTCATGGGTATAGGTCATTGGGTAATTACTAATATGTTAGATAAATTATGTTAGATAATTGTCTCCCCTACCTTTAGGTCCTTAACAACATATCAAGATTCACTCCTAGCTTTTACTACAAATGCTATCATTCATAATTGTAACTAGCCAGCAGTGCTATGGCCTTTTACACATTCATACTTCCCTTATCAAACAGATTCTGTGTGGCTATGACAGTCTAGGCACAGTAACAAGTGAGTAGAGACCATCAGACTGCTCAGCATAATCCTGCCAATGGCAGACCATGTGGCATGTGTTGTCAATGACCCACTCATGTTCAGTTCGTTGCATACAAAATGAGTTTCAGCTGCTAATAATCACATATCTACATCAGGAGGCTATTTCTAGAACCATACAATGTCACCTCACTGGTACAAATGGCAGGCCAGAGGAATCAAAAATTAATACTTCCCTGATCAATCATACTTAAGAGTTGATACAGAAAGCCTCTTTGTCCATCAAGTGAGATTACTCTTAGGAATACATCTTCTACTAGTTGCCACCATTTGCCACTGGAATTAAGTGCCAGTCACTTGGTGTAGTAGGTAGACTGGTACCATTATATTTCATGATTTCTTTAATTCATTTTTTTCTCAACTGGTATTCCCTGCACCTCTGCAATAAACCACGTATTTTCAAATCTGTTTCTGGATCTACTTTGCAAGAAGCCAAACCAAAGTCAAGCCAGCCATATCCAATTAAAACCTGAATAAGATTCCATGCTCAGCATGAAACAGAAGGATAATTTCACTAAAGAACTAATATTTTCTAGTAATGGAGAAATAACACCCCTACAGATGCATCTCCTTTTTACCTGCTGCAAGATGAGATAGAGGTAGAAAATGGTCTGATCTCAGCCATCATTCTTACCTTAGTAGTTCTCAACCTATGGGTAACAACCTCCAAAAGACCATTAGAAAACACAAATATTTTAATTATGATTCATATCTGTAGCAAACTCACAGTTATGAAGTAGCAACCAAAATAAATTTAGGATTGGGGTCACCACAACATAAGGAACTTAAAGGGTCACAGCATTAAGAACGTTGTGAACCACTGATCCCCATGCCTCCAACTTCTTCTTCCTTTGATCTATTCTGTATCATACTGAAACTTCAACTTGGCTAATACCCGTTTTTATTCATCTACTCCCTGTGTAGAAATGTGTAGGACCCTCCTGGTCATACATCAGCAAGACAAAATGTCATTGCTTGATTTTAAGCCTCCATCATGATCTAGGAAAAATATTGTCTTGCTCATAACCACTTTGTATCTAGACTGTAGGTTGCTAGTTTTCACCTTCATCTATTAAATGCTAGTTGTGGGTAGATGAGTATGTATGTGGGTTTTTCTACCAACGTTTCCATAGTGGAAGCTTGCTCTCAGTGTGATGGTGTTCTGAAGGTAGGCCCTCCAAGAAATGGGGCCTAATGGGAGTTCCAAAGGTCACTAGCCAGCATGTCTTTTGAATGAATTAACATAGTTGTCGTGAGACCTCAATTAAGGCCTTGTCATTCTTTGGTGTCTTGGATTGTGATACAATCTCTCACTTTCATATATATTCTCATTATTGTAAAGTCTTCATGCAAGCCCATGCTGGTGTTATGTACTTGAACCTGCTCAAATGCAAACTAAGTAATGTTTTTTTCTTCATAAGTTCTTAGCTTCAGACAACTTATTATAGTAACAGAAAACAGACTAATACAAGCATCCCTGAATAGCTCTTTTATACCTACTCAATTAACCACCCTTTACTATTTATCTTTCTCTTCACCATTTCCCTAGCACGTGTGTGTGTGTGTGTGTGTGTGTGTGTGTAGTCACATGTGCCATGGAATACCTATGGGAGTTGGATGACAACTTGCACCTTGATTCTCTCCTCTACCATGTGTGTCCCAGGGGGATGGAACTCTCGGGTTGTCAAGATTGGCAGCAAGTACTTATACAAACTGAGCTATCTCAGTGGCAAGGTTATTATTTTCTCTTGATCCTCTAAGATAGTTGCTAGCCTAGAATACTTCATGGGTTGCTTTGGTTGAGCAATTTTCAGTTTTCCTCTTAACTATGCCATCTGTTTATTTCCTGGGTCCTGGGAAAATACAAGCACTAAGCTAGAAATCAGGAACCCTGAGCTCCAAACTGGTCTCTGCCGCTCTTTTCCTTACGAAACATTGAATATCAGTTACTTCTGTCTTTTTTGTCAGGTTTTGTTTATTTGCTTTTTAGATAGAGTGTCTGAGTTACAGCATGACCAAGGTAATTTATAAAGACAGACATTTAATTGGAGGCTTGCTTCCAAGTTCAGAGCTTGAGCCTGTTATTATCATGGCATGGAGCATGCCAACAGGCAAGCAGGCATGGCACTGGAGTAATGGCTGAGAGCTTTCATCTGATCTAGATGCAAAAGGCAGAGAGAGCAAGAGTGAGAGAGCAAGCAAGAAAGATGGAGCTAGAGAGGGAGAACTGGGAATGAGCAGTGTGAGCTTCTTGAACCATAAATCCCACTCCCGATAACACACCTCCTCCAACAAGGCCTAACCCTCTAATTCTTGTCAAACAATTCTACCAACTAAGAACACACATTCATATATATGAGCCTGTAGAGGCTATTCTCATTCAAACGACCACACAGTGTGTCTTATCCCTGGCTAAAGTAATTCATTATGTAGACCAGGCTGGCCTTGAACTCACAGATCTCCATATCTCTGCCTCTGAGTGCTAGGATTAAAGGTATGCAGCACCATGCTTGGCCAAGTTATTTATGACTTTGAACCTTTAATTCACTGTCTGTAGATGAGAATAGTATGCCTATATATATTATCCCCCAGCATTGTTGTGAAAAGAAAACATAACATTGTGCTAGAAGAAAAACCGCCTGTCTTGTAAATCTGAAGAATAATATAGGATACGATTCTTTTATTATCATTTTATAATGAAGAATTTTAAGGACAACTCTAAAGGACATGACCAAAATATAAAGGGACCAGGAACAAGGTCACCAAAGGAAACATGTAACTGAAGAAAAACATTGGTGCCACTTATAGGTCACTTATGCCAGTGATTCATCTGGTGCCATCTTCATGCAGGCCCACAGGCACAAGGCAAGCCTGCATATGAGTTGCCATGACAACTGCCAGCCAGAACCTAGAAATTCCAGCAGCTAACAATATCAATCATCATGTGAAACGGGTCAGAGAAAACTGCAAGAAAAAAAAAAAAAAAACTTGTATCTCACAAAGGCCATGGGAACAAATACAGTAGGGCTGCTCTGTAGCAGATGTTTCTAAAGTGTTGCCACGAAAGTCACAGCATCAGCATTATCTTGGATCTGATTAAATATGAAGATTGGGGAGCCCTTATCCAGACATGGTGCATCACACACTCTAGGACTGGAGCCCAATCAAAATCTGAATGTTGAGAAACGTTACAGATGAATCCAATGTATTCAAAAATTTAAGAACCAGTTTTGACTTCCACTGTCCAATTAGACAATCCAATTAGAGTTATTAAAGAAACTGAAATAAACATTTTCAAATGGAAGTAAAGTAAGTTTTCATATTTTACCTATGGTTCAACTGAATAGGAATGGTAAACTATAAATGATGAAAGGTCAAAAGTTATTTATCTATTTATGCACAACAATCACAAATTTGGTAATGAAAAACAATGCACATTCATTATCTCACAGCTTCTGAAGGTCAGGAGTAATACACAATTTAACTGGTTCTTCTGTTGTATGGTTTATAATGCTATAGTCATGGTATCAGTCAAGACTGGGTTTTCATCATGGACATAACCAGAGAGAATCAGATTTAAAGCCCCTCCCCGCCTCTTTTGTCAGAGTTTACTCCCTTGCATCTGTAGGATGGCATCCTGTCTTTTAAAAAACATCAATGGAAAAATTGCTAACACTGGTGGTGGATACATTAAAGACAGTAAAGTATGGGTAAAATGAAAGTAGAGATGGGGAAGAGTGGGGAGTGAAAATGTTCACACTTGAACAGGATGGGGAAATAAGTGATTGGAAGAAGGCTTAACTAAAATGAATAGTGTATAGTGTATGAAAAGCTATATGGAAACATAGGACCGTCCAACCCCCAAACAAAAGGTGTCTTGTGTAATATAGTCCAAACTTAGAACTATCAATATATTATCTATCTAGCGTTTTGTTCCTTGAGAGCAATTTACAGGTTTAATCTACATCCAAGGTGATGAGATTAGCAAAAAGCATAAATGTAAGGAGGTAGAGATTGTGGCAGGTATGTTAAAGTCGATTTGCCAGTCTTCCTGCTGGGCCCTGCTGATCCATGTCTCTTTTATGTGTGTATCAAATTGTCCAAAGGTTTTATGACAGAGTCAGCCTAAATTCTGAATCTCAACTTCTAATACATAGCCAAGTGTAAATGAGGTTCCCAGGGTGGGGGGGGGGGTGGTCATTTATTGGCTTCTACACAGGAGCATAGTTTCTCTCCAGTGGAGAATTTCGGAAACTAAGGAAACAAATTGGTGCTCTCCAGAACACCAACATCCAATAATGAACCAGGCACAGTACAACCGTTACACACATTCCAGTTCAACCAGGAGAAAGAAAAAGCAAATGGCAGTCAATGGTCTGTAGAAACTCTGAAAGAGAGTCAGGAAATATTTAGTGTACTTTCATTTGATTTCCAGGTCCAAGAATTGTTTTTTCTTGCCTCAGAAGAAGAACCTCCATCCCCTGTACCCTTGGCTCCATACTAAATCTTCTTTCTTCTTAATGAAAGAAAGCATGGTTGGGAGCTATTTATTTCCCTCAGTCTCCTTCCTGCTGACATCAATGTGGCAATTCAAAGGTCTTCATTCATTCACTTTGTACCATTTATCTCTTTCAATTCAAGCTGCCTGTGCTTCTTATGAAGTGACTGTTTCAAAACCATTGTGATGATGTCATGCTAACTGTTTTGGTATTTGCTTCTTAAATGTGTATAAGTGCTTTGCCGCCATGTATGTCTATGCATCATCTGTATACCTGATGCCTATGGAGGCCAGAAGAGAGCATTCAATCAACTGGAGCTGGAGTTTCAGTGAGCTGTCGAGTGGGACTTAGGAACTGAACCTAGGTCCTCTGGATAAGTAGAGAGTGCTCTTCCCTGCCAAGCCACCTGTTCAGCATTTTATTCACTTCTTTATTAGCAAAAGGCAAACACCGATGTTTCCAAAAAAATACTTTCCAATAAATTTTTGAGCTCCTGTTAAATGGGGCATGAAAATTCAACCTCCTAGCTATTGCTGAGTGAATTACCTGTGTGACATACCCTCAGTCTATATGAGAGATTCTTCATGTGGTAAAATACTCTGTGCCTGGGTTTTCTGAAATTTTAGCAAAAGGCTATAGTTACATTAACTTTATTTCCACAGGGATAAGATACCATTATTTGGGAACTCTTTGCCATCTAAAAAGAATAAATTTTCAAAATCATAAATCCATGTTAATTTTTGTCCTGTCTTTATTTCTTCATCTCTCCTTGTATTTTCCTATAAGGAAGTCAGGTATGGCCCCTAAACCTCATAGCTAGATAAGCAGGTTCACCACATTTGCGTAGATCCAGAAGACTCCCTCTTAGCAAGTGTTACCCTTTCTCCAGCTTCTAATTAATAAGTTTTGTTTCCTTTGAGCTCTTACCAGAAATTTACAATTCTAGAGTTCTAACAGTTCAGCCAAGGCAATTTAGGCTTTCTTCACCATGTTTCTCTATGTTCTTTCACTGGCCACCCACTGATCAATTCCAAAGCCATTCATACATGCTTATACACTTATCACAAAAATATCACCATTTCAGTATCAAAGTATTTAGTTTTCTATACCTATGTAACAAACTACCAGAAACTGATCTTGACAAAGATCATTATCATTTATAAAGTTCATATTCTAGAATCATGACATAAAATTTTGAAAATGTGATATTTGAAGTGATTTCATGATTTTATATCAGGCCACATTCATAGCTACACTCTGCCACATGTGGCCTACAGACCACAGTTTGGACATATCTATCTGACCAGTAAACATTTTCTTTCTCCATTTCTATAGGTCAGAGTTAAGAGCACTGCTCAAACTTGATCCTCCACTTATGGTCTCCCCGGGGTGGCATCAAAGTGTCATTCAGAACTAGAGTCTCATCAAAAATCTCCACTAAGGAATATTTTCTTTCTAAATTCCTGTAGCCATTGTCAGACTTTACTTCTTTCTTAGCTGGAAGATTCATGCAAACTTGCTTCTTCATAGGTAGCAGTGGAGAGTGAGCTGCTAACCTCATTGTCTCTGCATTTTGCCCCCTTTCATGTTAACAAAGTCAATGATAATGCTATTGTTCCACTCTTGTTTATGCAGCCATTTTTAGGAGAGTTTGCTTCACAGCAGACTTCCTAGAATTCTGGTTCTCACTGTCCTTCTGCCCCCTCCTTCCTCAGTGTTTCCTGAGCTATAAATGTATGAGTTGTGACGTATATGTGTCCACTGGGGCTGGGCTCCTGATGATCCAGTGACCTCTGCATTGTGTCCAGCTGTAGGATTCTGTGATTATCCCCATTTGTTGTAAAAAGAAGCTTCTTTTGAGGTATAAGATTAAGATTTGGAATATAGAAAAGAATTATTCTGGTCAAACAAAGTAGTGGTAGTAGATATTCTTCTCCTCACCTCTGTCTCTTGTCTCTATGTCTCTGTCTCTATGTCTGTTGCTATGTCTCTGTTTCTCTGTTTCTCTATCTCTTTCTCCTTTTCTTGCCACAGATGTCAGAAAGGAAGACTTCAACATCTTGGAGCTGTATATAGAGGTATTTGTGAGTTTCTGATAAAGTGGTAAGATCTCTTGGTCTTGAACCTACTCTATAGTCCCCGAATAAGAGAAAATTTTATAAAGGTACAATCATAGGAAGAAAGAAATTATTGGTATTAACTTAAAGTCTGTTTGTAGAACTAGAGAGGTAGTTCACTAGTCAAAGACATTTGTTGCTCTTGCAGAGGACCTGGGTTCAATTTCCAGCATGTATGTGATGGCTTCCACCATCTATAACTCTAGCTCCAGGGCATCAATACACCCTCATCAGACACATATATGATGTATAGCAATACATTGAAACAAAATGTTGTACCCTTAAAAATAAAATAAAAGTCCAAAAAAAGTCTGTTTGCTACACTGACCTTCATCAATTAACCAAACTAATGATATTTTGAGGGGACATTATTTTTGTTAAGGACATGTGTAAATCCACACACATTTACAGTGCAGGGAAATGCAAAGGTTTGTCCATCTTGATTCTTGATGGAACCATTTCAGGCTTAACTAAAATTTAACTCCTCAATGGGGAATCCCATGGAAAATTACCCAGCTACATTCTAGCACCCAAGGTCAGGATGTCCTAGCTAACTTAGAGTCTGTTAAACTGCCTGTTTGTACAGAACCCCCTCTAGCTAACTGCTTATCTCAGCTTCTGTTAAACTACTTGCTTCAACTGCTGACTTTTATGAGTGCCCCTCTCAGCCAACTTTAGCCCCCTGCAGATGTCAATCAAGATGCCAGGACATGGTTTCTGCCTTTAAAAGCTCCATGTTCTGACCATTTGGGGCCACACCTAAGTCCCAAGCACTTTGGTATAGATCCAGGTTATAAACTGTGTCTGAGTGGTCATCTCTAGTGGGTTACAACATCCCAAACCTAAAACTTGCCAAACTAAAACACTATATATATATATATATATATATATATATATATAATCATGGGTTTTGTGAGTCGGGTGTCTAGGCCTAAATGAACTCACAAATCTGCCATCAGGCCATCAGCCATGACTGCTTTCATCTAAAGGCTCAAGTGGGGAATACTAATCAGGTTGTTCAGACTGTCAGTAAAATCTTTCACTTGGAGCTGTGGTATTCATGTCAGCTGAGAGAAAGATTGGAAAGAACTATTGTTCTAAATAGTATTATTTGTATTTAAGAGACTGAAAAATCTCAAATGTTCACTCCCTTGGCTATGTATTGCAATCACCTGGGATCTTTTAATAATGCTGAGATTTCTTTCCAAGTGTTCTATTTCTGCATGGTCCATTACCTATTCCAGGTGTTCTTTTTCCGCTTAGGGTAGGATAGAGTAAAAACAGTAGTTGTTTATAAAAGTGATCTAATCACTAGTGTCTCCCAGAAATGAGCACCACAAGAATGGTTAAAAGAGTACTTATGTGAAACAAAACCATAGAATGCATATGTTGAATAAGGTTAGCTTTCGGCTACATATGGTACCTGGGGTGTAGAAGAAAAAACATCCTAACGGATTTACTCCAGTTCTCAGTCAGTATTTAAAAAAAAAAAAAAACACATACAAGTACCACTTAGTTCCAATAGATCATTTGAAGCCATCTTGGCTTCACAGTACTTTTATTCTCTCAGCTATTGTGGCAAAAATATAGCTGTGTATCACTAGGCTCTTTCTGCAGATATTCCAATAGTGTATCACTTCCTGCTAGAATCAGTCTCTCTCTTTGGTCCTCTGTCCTATGCCCTTACTGTGCCCTTCATAATCAAGACATTCAGGCAAATCAAAATCTGTAGAGGAAACTGTTTGGCTCATGGGAAATGGCAGCCAGTGGATAAATCTTTCCTCTTCATCCACAGAATATGGCTAGTAAAATCCTTAAGAATTTCTGGAGGCAACTCTTCAGGGACCATGTTCTACTCACCTAGCATTCTGTGGCTCTTAGCTCAACAGTGGTTTAATATTTGTTCTCCCACTCAGCTCTGCTCTCTTTGTTCCTTCCCTGCTCGCTGGTAGAGGAAAGGCAAGCAAATAGGCATTAGCAGCCTCAGGCTCTGTTTTGTGTTGCATGCAACTTACAAATGTAAGTAAATTGTGCCAGATTGTTTTTCTTTGGCTTAACCTTCTAGAGTGAATTACATATCATATACTCTAGGTATAAATCACACACACACACACACACATACACACACATATAATATTTTAATGTTTAAATATTTGGAAACAAAACATTTGAAAGCAAAATACTATGTGGAAGAGGTCTCAAGTAACATTCCATTTCTTTAAGGGTTTGTAGGGCTGTTTAAATGGTTTGCAGGATCTTGATTTATCTTTGGTAAGTGGTATCTGTCTAGAAAATCAACCATTTCATTAAGATTTTCCAATTTTGTAGAGTACAGGAAGACCTAATGATTATCAAATGATTCTAATGATTCTTAACTGGATATGATTCCATTTGAGGGAATGACCAACCAATAGCGGGCCCAACTTAAGACCCATCCCATGGGCAAGAACCAATTCCTGACACTGTTAATTATACTCTGTTATGCTTGCAGACAGGAGTCTAGCATGGATTTCCTGTGGGAGGCTCCACCCAGAAGCTGACTCAGACAGATGCAGACACCCACAGTCAAACAGTAGATAGAGCTTGAGAACACTTATGTAAGAATAGAAAGAAGAATTATGGGTCCTGAAAGGGATAGGAACGTCACAGGAAGACCAACAGATTCAACTAACCTGGACCCTTGCAGCTCTCAGAAACTGAACCACCAACCAAAGAATATGGATGTACTGGACATAGGCCTCCCTACACATATGTAGCAGATGTGCAGCTTGGTCATCATGTGGGTCCTAAACAACTGGAGCAGAGGCTATCTCAAAAGCTGTTGCCTATATATGAAATATGTTCTTCTAGCTGGGCTGCCTTGTTTTTCCTGTGTGGGAGAGGAAGCACCTAGACTTGCAGAGACTTGAAACACCAGGGTGGGGGTAATACTCAAGGAGATCCCACCTGCTCAGACAAGAAGGAGAGAAGGTGGAGGGAAGGATTGTGGGAGGGACTGATCGAGAGTGGGACTGTGTAATATGAGTGTGGTGATCACCTCCTTTCATTTTTTTATAGTGATATTCTGGGAAGGCAACACTGAAGACTGACTATAGGAAAGAAAAGCAACTCTTCAAAAATACTTAAGAAGACGCCTTAGAACAGCCTTGATCGTGGTAGTAGACATAATTTCGAGAACATGTACAACAAAGCAACTAGAAGCTAAGGAAAAGGGGGATTATGAGAGGAGTATCAGAAAGCTCATGGAAGCTACTCCAAGGACATTTGTAAAGGTCGCTTCTTCCCAGAACCTGGGGTATTATGTCTGAATTATGCATTGAAGAGTGTTTGCTATTGATGGTAGGAGTGTTGAACCTAATATGGGTGGGCTCAGCCTGATGTGTAGGGGAACCCACATCAAAGATGACGGGCTAATTGGGTACAAAATGGGCCAAGCCTCTGTTTTCAAGTTCTTGCACCAAGTCCTTGTGAGGACCTCCTTGTCCTCAAGGAGGTAATAATAATAATGATAATAATAATCATAATAAACCATATAATAATATACCATATAATAATACCATACCTCATTCATACCATATTAATACCATAATTCTCAGCCTCAGTCCTAGATTTCTTTGCCAGCTCATATAGCTTAAATATGTTCTATTGTTTTATACAGCAAAAATTTAATTAGAAAACCTGATGCAATAAAGAAAAAAATATGAGGAAATAGGTCAGAACAACAATATCATTGTTCGTGTGTGTGTGTGTGTGTGTGTGTGTGTGTGTGTTATAGTCATGTGCATGCTGGCGTATTTATCCATGGCCACATGTGGAAACCAGAAGCTGATATGAGGATGCCTTTCTCAATGGTTTCTACATATTTTTTTAAATGGGTTCTCTCCCTGAACCTAGTGCTTCCTGATGCAATAAAACTGAAGTGCAGTATAATGGGAAGATGAGGCATGCTTGTTCTAAGGGTAGCTTAATTTGTATACGCAGTTCCTCAACCAGTCAGCTTTATATGGTGAAATGCCAGCTAATTTAAGAGAATAGATGATTGTTAATAGAATGAAAAAGCATTGACTCAGAATGTCCTAATAAAGACTGATTTGTTTAATCAATGTGCTTTTCTAAAGTCTAACTTTTTTCTTTACATTTTAAAAAGTGTTATAAGTTAGCATACAGTGCAATGTATTTCATTATTTTAATACTTGTTCTTATTCATCCCAACTCCCACTGTCACACCACCATTCATCTTCCTCTTCGCCATTCTCCATTTCCATACAACTCTCTTTTTAAGTCCTTCTTACCTTTCTGCTTTGCTGAATATATCTTATTCCTTTCTCATGATACCTTTCTTAGTTTTGTAACTACCTCCCATATAAAACATTTTTATTTTTCTTTATTTCTAAGCCTGGCTTATTTTGCTTAATATAGTGGTTTCCAAGTCCACCTATTTCCCTGAAAATGTCATGATTTCCTGTTTCTCTATGCCTGAATAAAATTCGACAGTGTATATAAATAGTTTTCTTAAGCCATCTATCTGTTAATGGATATCTAAGCTGGTTTTATTTCTAATGTATTGAGAATAGTGTAGGACTAAATACGGATATCCAAGTATCTCCTTAGTAAGACATATTATCCTTTGGGCATATGCCCAACCATTGTATATCTGAGTTATATGCTAATTTTATTTTAAATTTTTTTGAGAAACCTTAATGCCAATCTTTATAGTGGTTATACCAGTTTATATTCACACTACTACCCATTGTTATCTTTTTCCCTTGATGTTAGGTATTCTAAATGGGTTAAGAGGGACTCCCAAAGCATTTTTAATTTGTAGTTTTGTGATGGCTACAGTAATTGATGTTTCTACAAGTATTTCTTGGGCCTCTGTGTTTTTCTTTACAGATAGGTCAAGCTAATTAGCCCACTTACTAATTTAAAAGCTTTGATTTTGTCTTTCACTTTTTGTAGTTTGTTTTCTCCTAGATATTGATATCACATATGATGTTCAGTGGGTAAAGATAGTCTCCTACCCAATAGACTGCATCTTCACTCTGATGTTTCTTTTTTTATGGGAAATGAAGCTATGTCATCTGGCAGAACAGAATCTGAATGACCTCTACCTCAAATCTCTACAGTCTTGCATTCCCCTTTGAAACTTCATAAACTGGATCGCTGCTGTCCACATTTTTCTAAGCATTACTGTCTTCTAAGATCCTACTAGAATGATCAGATAAGACAAGCTTACAGTATTCAAAGGCTTTTCTAGACAAAATTTCTAAACTGTTCCACAATCTTTCTGCACCCCAGTTCCAAAGGCCTAAGAACTATATATTCAGGTCTATCACAACAATGACCCCACTCCTGCTACCAATTTTCTGTATTAGTTACTTATCTCATTGCTTAGACAAAATAACTGGCAAAAGCATTTTAAGGAAAAACACGTTTATTTGAGCTTCTACTTTCAGGAAGATACCAATCATCATGATAGGGAAGGAAGTATGGCAACAGGTGCAGGGGATTTCTGGTTACATTGTATCCAAAGTAGGGAGCCAGAGAATGATGAGTGTTGGTGCTCAGCTGTCTTTATCCTGTTTATATTGTCTATAAATTCAGCCCATAGAATAATACTATTTAGGGTGGGTCTTCTCACCTCAATTAATTTAATCATCACATTTATAGTATTTTATTTATGTTACTATTAGTGAGATTTTTTAAAAAATTCATTTGACAAGTCTATTATTGTTATATAAAAAGCTGCTAATATTTTATGATGATTTCCTACGACTCTATTTTAAGGTTTATAGTTATTAGATCTTAGAGTTTTCTGGTGTAGTCTTAAGTGTAGGTTTGTACCATCTATAAATAGGAAAAGTTTAACTTCTGTTTTTCCTACTTGTATCCCTTTTATTTCCTTCTCCCGGTTTATAGTATATTTAAGATTTAAGCACTATGTTAAGAATAGAGAGTGTAAATATTCTTGTCTCAACCCACAGTTTAGAGGAAGTGTTTTCAGTTTTTCTCTATTTAGTATTATATAATACTGGCTAGAAACTTGTCATGCATAACCATTATTATCTTGAGGTGCATTCCTTCTATGCCTACTTTTCTCAGAGCTTTTGTCATGAAATAATGTTAAATTTTGACAAAAATATTGTCTGTATATATTAGATGATTATGTTATTTGTGTTCTTTGGTCTATTATGTTTATTGTGTAGGCTGAATAACTTTACATATTTTCTGCAGTGCTTGCTCAACTGCCATGCCTTGCTTTTTGCTTGTCTTAAAATATTCTCATTTATTTGCCAATTTTAAAAGACAACTTTTCCAGATGGAAATAGAGGAAAAGAGGAAGTACACTTTAAAGGCCGAGTCACTCCGTATCAATTGGAGGTTTGAGAAGTAATACATCAAATAGTATATAATAAGTGAAGGAAAGAATGAACACTCATAAAAGGATGCTCAGGTAATATGCAAGCTATGGTAAATCAAGTAATTTAAGTGCATAAGTATAAATAAAAATAAAAGATATGGGATGAGTACTACACTTATTTTTGGGTATAAGGATAAGTATTTGTAATACAAGCAGGGTTTATTTGTTTATTTATTTGTTTTATGAAAGTGGTAGTAGCAGGTTCTTCTCTGAGATGTAAGACCTCAGTAGCTACAGGTGACCGGCTAGGTTTTCTATACAAGGCATGAATTCCATCCAATTGAGCAAGCCTTATGTTCAATTAGACAGCTGTTGGTTACTGCCAAGATATAAATGGCACAGTTGGACCTTTAGGTGCTGGAACATCTCTGAAGTCCTCATGGCTGGCAGGGAAATAATCCTGGTGAGGGAAAAATGAAACTCAGTTCAGCCCAACTTAGGTAGGTGGTGCTGGGTCAAACGTCTAGAGTATGACATCAGTTGGTTTGGTTTCTTTTAGCCATGTTTAAGCATAGCACAATTTTTTATTTAAAAAAAAGAGTTTTCTGATAACCATTAACTCAGTCTTTGTGAGTATAACAAGGCTTAAGCCATGTTCACATGGAAATTCTTTACAAAGCACAGTTGGCTTCTTTCACAAAGATGGGTAATGTTGACTCAGAGATAGTGCCCAAGATTTAGGGTCTAGGAACTAGGGAGAAAAACTGATATTAATACCATGCCCACGACTGACAGGATTAACATGGCCCTAAGATAACACAGATGTCACTTAGGCTGTTGTAAAGTACAACTGACATTACTAATAAGAATAAATGAGTTTGTATAGCCTAAAAGCAATGGTCAAGATTTAAAGGGAAAGTGTCTGGGGTAATAAAACATAAATTCTGTGAAATATGGGTGGAGCCTTGCTCAGTGCATAGCAAAAGATCACCGAGTCATAAACGAAAGTTTTTACCAGCATTCTGGGAGAACAGGTAACATCTTCTTTTGAAGAAAAAAAAATGCATGTTTAACTTCTGGCTTCTTCAGTGTGTTTGTGAGCACAAGGGCATTTTGCCCTCTACAGTTACAAATATCTTGTTATGCTGATCATTGTTATGGTTCATAGCAATCACAGCTGGGTAAAACTATTGATTGCATTGCTACATTGGCAGCTTGCATAGCAGCTTCCAGTATTACAGAAGCTATTTCTCTGGAAGGAGGCTCTGGGTTAGATTCTGCTCAATTCCTCTGAGTTCTATGGCCAAAGTGCATAGTGTCTACAGCAATAGAGATACTTTCAACTTTTGGGATGCAATCAAGGGCAACATCAATAGCCTATATTGTTTTGAAAGTCTCCTGGACTCCCCTAATCAACAGATCAAAAGAAGGATTCTCATGACTGTGACTAGGTTTTCATTAGGTACTCTGGTCTTTGAGGAGGGGCACTATCTTCGTAAAGAACAGAGATCATGAACAAAAAAACATCACTAGTAAAAATGCAGAGAAAACCTACTGTAGGAGTTCCAGTGATAATTGATACACCTACAACATAATCCTTAAACCTAAGGCTAAGGCAACATCATAGCAGACTGAGCAGATAGATTGTAAAAGCCATAGTAACTGAAAGTCTACTGTTAGATTGTGTCTTCTAGGTAATACTTATGAAATCTCAACAATAAGTCCTTAACAATGGCAGCACTAGTTGACAGGATAAAATGAATTGTGGAAATCACACTGGCTCTGCCCACTAGCTGAAGAGGTAAAGGCAGTTAAAAACTACTGAAGAGAAAGAATTAGTCTTCCACAGACATGAACACCCTAACTGCTTATCCAATTCTATGTTGTTGGCCCTAAAAAGTATCTACACAAACAGTAGGAAATGGACTCAGCAGGTCCCCCCCCCACTCTCTCTCACACACATACATATTTGTATACATGTTTATATGTATATCTACATATACATATATGTATAGCATTGATAATTAAAGAATGAGAGAACATAAATTTGAAAGGAAATGGAGGTTAAATTATAATAAAAAATAAATGAATATGAATAAGAAATAAAATGAAACAGGAGATATTATAACCCCAGTCAGTATTCTTCCCAGAAGGAATAAAAGTGTATTTTTCCACTCCCTAAACTATCTTTTGTGACTGTTCCTGCATGACTGCTAGTATCACTAATATAAACATTCCTTTTTTGCCAAGACAGGTATCTGTATGAGACTTCTTTTTTCTGCTGGAATCTAGTCTAACAGCCCCATTTAGAACTTCACCCCTGGTATTTGGGATTGTAGTCTCCATATAAAAATTTCTATGACCAAGACTCAGAGTGGGTATAAAGGGCTTTCAGCCACTGGTATTTACCATCCTACCTTAGTAACTGGGTGTTTTCTTCCAGGTGGCTGGATTTGCTTGCATTCATCAAAAAGTCTGTTAATTCTACTTTGTGTGTTCCTCTCCTGTCACTGGCACAGAATATAGTGGAGGTGGTGCCTTCTAGAATTCTGCTCATACAGCATTCATGACTACATAATGGGAGACAAAATCCTTGGTAACTAACAGAATTCAGTCTGGTATATTCTTCATTGACTGATGGTTTGTCCTGTTACTTCTATATGGAGAAGATCTAACCTAGATTTTTTTCTCTTTCCACTCTAGTTTTGTCTCTCATAGCATTAGAATCTATTGTTTTCCCCCAAGACCCTTCTCTAATTACATTGTACAAAAGGCAGCTTCTAGTCTTCTGTCTTACACAGAAGTCTACTTGTCTTAGATACTTTTCTATTGATGTGATAAAACACCATGACCAAGGCAACTTATAAAGGAAGCTGTTTGGTTCGTAATTTAAAATATAAGAAGGTTAGAATTCATGGCCACCATTGTGAAAAACATAGCAGTAGCCAGGCAGACATGCCAGTGGAGCAGTAGCTAAGAACTCATTTTGGTTGACAAGCATAAGGCAAAAAGAACTAAGAATAGTATACATCTTTTAAAACCTCAAAGTCCATCCTTTGTGACACATCTCCAACAAGGCCACATACTTCCTGATCCTTCCCAACTAGTTCTACCAACTAGGGACCATATATTCAAACATATGATCCTATGAGAGGCATTCTCTTTAAAACCTCCACAAAAAAAAAAAAAAAAAAAAAAAAAAAAAAAAAAAAAAAAAAAAAAAAAAAAAAAAAAAAAAAAAAACAAAAAACTGATTCCTATTGGCTTGAGCTGAAATAGAAGAAATTTTCTGCTGAGGAACTGTCTTAATTAGGGTTTCCATTGCTGTGAAAAGATACCATTATCAAGGCAGCTCTTATAAGGACAACATTCAGTTGGGGTTGGCTTACAGGTTCTGAGGTTCAGTTCATTATCATCATGGCAGGAAGCGTGGCAGCATCCATGCAGTTATGGCACTGGAGAAGGAGCTGAGAGTTCTACATCTTATTCTGAAGGCAAATAAGAGAGACTGGCTTCCAGGTAGCTAGGAAGAAGTTCTCTCAAACCCACACCCACAGTGATACACTTCTTTCAACAAGGCCATACATCCTAATGGTGCCACTCCCTGGGCCAAGCATATTCAAACTACCACAGGAACTGTTACTTTACCATGTGTCAAGGTTGTACTGTCAAGATACTGATAATTCTAAGGGTGGTGACTATGACAATATTGTTGGTGATAATGATCCCCATTTATATTTTAGTATTGGTGTTTTCATAAAATGAATTGAGAAGGAACTCAGTGGAAAACAAAGGTAACAAGCTTTGAATTCTGTTAGATTTCAGTTCCCAAGTTTGTTATCTGTAAAATGGGAATAATGATGCCCATTGTCCTTGTTTATTGTCTTTAGTCACTGAATCTTAGAGTGGCTTCTTATACTGAAACAACTTTTATAAAAAGGACTTTTAGCTGCTAGCATTTCAGTCTGAAGGGTGAAGACATCCTTTCTATGACATGGATTTAGCAGGTAATGATAGATTGACATCACTCCATATTCTACACTCTTGGTTTCTCTTGCTGTGAGTTCATATTCACTCACAAGTTTATAACTCATAATTTTTTTCCTTATCTCATGTGGATACAGTAAATACTGGGATATATACAAACTTCTCACTGAAGTGGCTGTGGACTCAGCTTTGAGGTAAGGAGTGAGATCTTGTAAATATCTTCTCCTTGCCACTCCACATTTATTCCCTAACCTTTCCTCACTGTGCTTTACTTCAGGAAACTAATCTGTGTACATGTCTCAAAGAATGATCTTACATTCTGCCCTCTTTCCTGGTTTTAATACTGAGACCTACCTTGAGATTGGAGAGGGGCAGGGAACTAATTCTTATCATTTCCTCATTCTATGATTGCTGGAGGGACTGGCTGAGATTGAAGATACTGTCAAGATAAGATGATCTCGTCACCAACAGTCTCACTGGCTCTGTTTCCTCCCTTCATGCCTGCAGGTAGAGATCACATTTTAACAAAGTCCTAGGTTTGTACAATCTAATATGATTTCTTTACTCCTAATTACACTCTTGTAAATAACCCCTCTATGAAGACTTTCTCTAGTTATCCTAATTTCAACATGCCATCTGTGTCCTGTGTAGCCCCTGACAGATACATATGCTAAGCATGTGGGTTTGAGTATCGAGTTTGTCTGATGGTAAGTTCTTTGCTTATGATTTACCCCTGAGAGATGGCTCAGCATTCACTGAGCTGATATAATCAGACCTTTAGACCCATGAGACTGAGAACCAGGCTCTGCATCTCAGGAAGTTCACAAAGAAATGAATTCTTCTAAGAGTCAAACACATGTCCTTTTCTATAGAACAAAAATCTATATTTTTCTTCATTCTACAGTATCTAGCTTTCAGGAATGTTTTTAGACATAGACTACATCCAGATTTTTTTGTACATACATGGTGTCTTCAACATATTAATCATTTCTGTTGTTTTGTTTAATGCCCCTTTGACTATAATAATATGTTGTTCACTATTCTAATGCTGTGCGATTTTTCTTTTTGATTCTTCCTTGTGGATGTCTTTGTTATTTTGGTACAGTGAGATTATGGGGATTGGGATGAAGAAAGAGAGGATGCAGGTGCAGCAGTTATTTATGCACAGTGCATATAACTTGTAAAACCTTATTATAAAAAAAGCCACCGAATGGAAAGCATTCTGACTTAGCTCTTGTCACATACATATACTTAATGAATCAAACATGGAACTACCTTGAAACAAAAATGGCACTGGAAGTAAAACAAATAGTCTTGACAGCTTATTGAAATTAAATATTCATGGTGTGTTCAACTTAATTATGCTCAGAAGTGCTGAAATAAAGCAACACGGGCAGGAGTTTACAGATAAGACCCCCTGGGATATGGTGTGTGGTATCAAGACTTAAAACTTTCATTGCTACCTACTAACAAGTGAGGACAGTTAAACAAAAAAGACTAAAGTTCCTTTCATTTTAGAGAAAGACAACACCCAGAGAGCCAAGTAGATGTGTACATACAGCAGCTGGAGTTCACTCCAGGGATTACTTCACAATCATCCTCTCACAAGGGTTCAGTTCAACATGAGGAGGTTCTATTTTTTTTTCTTCTCAGGCAGGAAATACTTTTCTACTCAACTATACCCATGTACATACATCCTACAAGTTAGTGAGTCAAAACCAATATTCATCAATTTTTGTGCCTCTAGTATCATTTCTCTAGGAAGCTTGCTTGTTTAGTACAGGACAACTTTCTCTCAAACTTTAGTTACATCTATTTATCATCTGACACAAAATGTCACCTCACTGAATCCCCAAAGCAGCTCAGGAACATGTAGATGAGAAGCTACCATGAGCTGACAGAGTGAGCAAAGACTGTCACAAAAGCATGGTGTTCATTTGCATAGGGTTGCATGTTAAGCTTTGAACTGGACTATTTCTATGAATGGCCAGTGGACCAGATGTAAAAACAGACAGTAAATCTTAAGGTGAAGACCAATGTATAAGATGCTGTGAGAGCTTGGGAAAGTAAATAAAATCATGTCTTGTCAAGGTTCTTATAACCTTGACAGTCAAGGAGGTGTAGAATGGAAAAATTGCTTCATAAATCCCAAGACAAAAGAGAAACACTTAAATTTTAAATCACATAGGTATCAAGTCAAAACATGTATTAAATGATGAACCAGTTTAAGGCATGCAATTAAAGATTGGACATGCTGAGGGCCATGACATTTCAGCAATCATGATAATAAAGGAAAAATTCACCAAATTATGTTTCTGTTGAAGATAAGATGAAACCACATAAATAGTTAACTAGGAATGTTATAAATTGGGATTAGAAAAATAGTGAAACAAGAAGACTATTATCAGTATTAACAGACTTATTGAACATATATCATTCAGTTAGCAAAAGACCTGATTTTGTGTCTTTAGCTAATAAGAAAATCAGATTCAGGTCATGTAGATAAAGAACCTTTACATACCTAGATATCTTGGATTACTTCCTCAGCTGGGAGACGGAGTATTCCACACTGGAGTTGAATTTCACAATTAATTAAACTGTAGTTACAAAAACATGGTGCTTTTCATTTTTGGACTTCTCCTAGCTCTTTTTTTTCTGAGTTGTATTAAGAATACAAATGTTCTGCCAAGTAAAGAGCAGGGCTGCTTTTCAAATTTAAAATATGGGCTACTTTTCAGCTCTCTCTCTCTCTCTCTCTCTCTCTCTCTCTCTCTCTCTCTCTCTCCTTGTTATACACTCTTTTGTTCTTTGCTTATTATTTCTAACAGGCTCAGCTAGAGCCCTATGGCTTTCACCTCCCTAAGTGCTGAATCAGGGCAGAAAAGGGAGCATATAAGCCTGGGGTCTCTCTGGAGCAGAAAGCACTGCAGATTAGGAAGGCTTTTGTCAATTTTGTCACGTGTAATTTGATTTAACCTACTTGAAAAGGTAAGAACTGGGAACCAGAGGACCTTTGTACTCTTAAATGAACAATAATCATAGTGCAGAATGAAGAGGGAAAAGGAAGTAAAAGAAAAAAAAATCTTGAGGCGACTCTCAGCTGGAGTTTCTTCTCAGCTAAAGTTTCTCCAATGAAACCCATATCCTTTCTAACTTAAAAAATGGTTGGGACTTGCTAAGCAGGAAGGTCTGTGAAGAAATAAACTATAATTAATGATGCTTTGAAAACCAATTAACTCATTGTTTTTTAAGTTATTTCTTCTCACACTGTAGCAATCTGATTTTAGGGTGGCTTATATTATTGCATTTAATAGTGAACAATAGCCAATAATTAATAATTAGTAAATGAGAAAAATAGGAAAGTGGGAAGTAATTAGGATAAAGCTGGAAGTCACTATAGTGACTAAGATACATGTTCTAACTCTTCAGAGTTTGGCTGGAGATGTGAAATGTGAAAGACAAAACAAACAGCATTCATGCAATAAGCTTAGACCTGCTATTTCTGAAAGTCAGAATGAAATGTTTTCCTGGGGTTCTCATAAATGGAAACATGATGGACAGTTTCCTCCCTTTCACCCTTATGACAAATAGACAAACGAACTCCAGTATGCAGCTTTTTAGACTATCCTTAGTGCTACCATATAACCATCATCAAGGAAGGGCAATTAAACAGAGATTTCCACACTTGTCTCTCATGGGTTCTAAGAAAGAAGGTTAACATACATTCTTCGCTCCATCACTCTTATGTGTTTCCTTTCCCAGTTCATCTTGATAGTGAGGCTGGAAAATACTGTCAGGTTGGTGAAACTGAAAATAAGATCAACTTCTTCTGACTGTTGAAGTGCTCTGATACCCGAAGTAGCTTCCCTTCCTGTATACAGTGATTTGCCTGAAATCTGGAGCAACCTAAAAGTCAGCCTCAAAGTCAAGGCTCCACCAGCATACAATTGTATAAAATATATGCAGCCAAGTCAGTTCAGCAGACAAATATAAAGTGTAAGTATCAAAGGTAATCTTCACTTAGAAAAAGAAAACAAAACCTACTAAAGACTTTTGTAAAACTTGTCAGATATCCCTCAAATCTCTGAATTTATATGTATTGTTTCCTATAGCTTTTGTCTGTGACTTCATGCATTTTTGCATGAAAATATAAAGGTAACTCATCGTTTTAGAAGGAATAGAAGAAATTTTCAATATTTTCCAGGCAGTTTAGTAAGTTTCTTTGTACTTTACAATCAGTTAGAGACAAGGATGTACTCATTTTTAGGTTGCCAAATTTAAGTACACTTTCACTAAGTTGCTATTCTAAATAGGATGTTCATTTAGAATGATTTTTCTCCAGAGCAACTTTTGTGTTTTACCATTTGCCTCTTTTCCATTACTTACCTACACACTCCTAGTTCTAGTCTCATGAGACAATAGGCCCTGAGCCTTCATGTTCCAATGTGAGGAGAATCAACAGAGTAGGAGGTGAAGTTATTTTGCCAAGATATAAACTACTTAACCTCAGAAGAAAAATGCCTGCAAGGACATAAAGACATTATCTCATCACACTTGACTTAAATTGATCCCAGGTTAAATTTTAGCTACTCAGATACCAAGTCTTAATACTTATCATCAAAAAGTCTCTCACAGATATAAGTAAGGGTCTTAAAATAAGGAAGATTGTCCTAGATTATCTGATTAAGTCCTAAATATTATTGCAAGTGTCTTCTGAAGAGATAGGCAGAGAGATATTATATATGCAGAAGAAGGGATGTAAAAAAGAAGCAAAAGTAAGGACAATGTGTCCACAGTAAAGGAGTATCAAGGGATATCAGTAGTTACCAGAGACCAGATGACAAAAGGAATAGATTTTCCCCTAGAATTTGTAGAGTGTGTCAATGCTGATATCTAGCTTCTAGAATTATGGTGATAACACCTTTCTATTGGGTAGCATATACTGCCATGCCTTAGCCATATGGATAAAAATGATATTTAATGGCTAAGGAGAAAATTTTAAACTTGATAATTAAGCATTTTTATCTCTTAATAAAGAGTCTTCCCTACCTTTCTTCAGTGAATCTCTACAGACCACGATATTTCATTTTTCCAATTTAAAAATAAGTGTGTTGGCATTAGTCTTCTTGTATCCTATCAATAATTTTGCATATGCAAGAGTTTTTAAAGCTTTTAGTCCGTAATCACCTGAATCAAAAGCATACCTGTAAAACCAACACTCAGGAGGCAGAGGTAGGATGATCATGAACTTGAAGTCAATCTGAGCTACATGGAGACACATTCTCAACATCACCTCTCTGTTGCTGTATCTCTCACACATGCACATGCACACACACACACACACACACACACACACACTCACACACAGGGATGGAACTCAGGAACATAGTATAATTGCATTTCTATACACAAAGTTAGGAGCTACTATGTAAGTTTGACAAGGAAATGCAGACAATGTTTTTTTTCTAAGACTTAAGAGGGTTTATATTATATGAGAATTTTCTGTAAATTATCCCATGGTTCTTTATGTGATGACCTGAGATCTGAAGGCTGACAGACAGTCATTATTAGGCAGCAATGCTGATATTTAGTGCATACTGTGCAATGTTCCTATAGAGTAAGCTACATGTTTACTTTCCTATTGTTGGATCCATGACCATGACAAGGCATAGAAGGAAGGGTTTATTTGCATTTACGGTTTCAGAGGGATAAAAGTCATCCTTATCATGGCAGGAAAGCATGGCAGCAAGCAGGAGCAGCAGCTGAGAATGCACATCCTTTCCCATAAGGGTGAAGTGGAGAAAGTCCTTTGGAAATAGCATGAGTTTTTTTTTTTTTTAACAGCTCTCAAAGCCCAACCCCAGTGGCATACTTCTTCGAACAAGGCCTCCTAAATCTCCTAAATCTCCTCAAACAGCACTATCAACTTGAAGCCAAGTGTTCAAACGCATAAGCTTACAAGGGACTCTCTCATTCAAACCTCCACACTATGAAGGAGTCTGGATTACACAAGCTTTACAGTGAGGAACAGAATCCACAGTCAAGTACATAGGTTGGGAGCTGTAAGCAAGCCATTATCATTTGAAGTCACTAAGATTCAGTAGTTGCTTCTTAGCATAGTATAGTCTGCCTTATAATGATCAAAATTTGGCCTTTTACAGTTTAAGACATTTGAACAGACCCCTGAAGTCAATGCTAAAGGCTAAATGTGGGCTATGAATCTATATTCAAACCCTTGATTTCATATTTTTCAGCTTCTAGTGGTCATTCTCTGAAGATCAATTGGAAATAGGTCATGATAGGATATCTTGGGGACAATTATCATATAAAATAAACCTCTTTTGGTCTTAGGCAAAAGTTTTCTCAAACATCCATTTCAACATTTGCACACCTCTGCTCAAAATCTGGAATTTCAGGCAAAAAGCCAAGTGGAGATTACTCAGTACTTCGAAAATTACAGTGAGTAAGTCTCTCTCTCTCTCTCTCTCTCTCTCTCTTTCTCTCTCTTTCTCTCTCTCTCTGTGTGTGGGATGTGTGTGTGTGTGAGAGAGAGAGACAGAGAGAGACAGAGAGAGACAGAGAGAGACAGAGAGAGACAGAGAGACAGAGAGAGACAGAGAGACAGAGACAGAGACAGAGAACTGTTTTGATATTTTTGTTTTTAGTCTTGTTTTGATATTTATTTCTGTGGGTCTTTTGTGTTTGTTTTTTGATGAGATAGAAGGATCATAGAATTGGGTGGATTGGGAAGTACGGAGAACCTGGGAGGTATTGGGGAGAGGGAAACATGTTCAAGGTGCCTTGTATGAAAATAAACTTTTAATTTAAAAATTATACCTTTACAAATGTAAAGTACACAAACCAATAATAATCGCAAAAGAAAGAATTCTTAACTCAGATAGCCAACCTGAGATTACACCTTAAGTTTCAGGTACAGATGAGAATACTTCCCAACCCCTTCAAAGCAAGAGGAAAAGATCAAAGCTTAGGGTAATATCTCAATGGATTATGCTAACAGTAATGCCACTGACCATACAAATGATTCAACTTGGAATTCTATTTTCACATGAGAGATGGGGGTGTTCCTCTATAAGAATTTAATCTCAATCTCTTTTAATTCTAGGTAATTCTGTGAGTGAATAAAGAGAAAGAAAGAATTAGTGTCCTGAGTTTCTTCCTCAAGAGACATAAGAAATTTAATCCTCTGAGCAGCCATATGAAAAAATTTCTATTGTTTTCTCAATAAAAGGCCTAAGGTTCAGTAAAGTCACTTGCCTAAGGTCACAGAACTGACAAAGTTGAGGGGGGGTCGAGATTTGAAGCAGATGTCTCTGCATGTGAAGATTCCATAAATATTCCACAGTTTGAATCTTCTATCTCTATTTTTTTTTTTTTTTTTTTTTTTTTTTTTTTTTTTTTTTTTTTTTTTTTTTTGCTGTAACTTAAGTTGTAGGAGCTACAATAGTTACCATAGCAGAATGTACTAGTTACTTTTCTGGTGCTGCAATAATATGACAGCTAAAAGCAATTTTTGGAAGAAAGACTTTATTTTGGATTTCTTTGAATTGTGGTTCTTGTTGCATCATGATGCTAATAGCTGCAGGGTGTGGCAGCAAGGGATCAAGAAGGTGAGAGACCATACCACCAACTCAGAATCCAAAGCAGAGAAACAATTGGATGCGAAATGAGGCTAAGAACACTCAAGACCCACCCCTAGTGATTTATCATTTCTCGCTATGACTGCCCCAAACAGTGCCACTAACTGGGCACCAAGTGTGCCAATACATGAGCCTGTAGAGGGCTGTTTGCATTCAAACCACTGCACACAAAGAGCAGTACGATGAGAATCTTTAAAAATGATCTTTTCCTTGAGACAAGTAACACTTGTATTTTCAAACACAGGAACATTTAATCTGTTATAAATGCCCTCATTTAGTTGCCAGCTAAATAGGCCCTATTTATATTGCTTATTTGGAAAAATCTTATAAAATTGACCTCTAGAAATACAGCCAACATTATCATTTCTAAGACATTAAACCACAGGGGCGGTGATAGACTCCTTACAGCTGCATCCAGAAAAATGGAGCCTGTGTCCTAACTCCTCAACAAATTTGTAGTTTGTGACTGCATTCACAAAGATTTTGCTTAATGAAAATTGAGGGCAATTGAATTAGCAGAATTTAAAAATATTACTGTAGAACATTTCTGCATTGAGGCCAGAGCTTAAAATGTATAGAAAAACAGCTCTAATCATGCCATATCTAGACTTAAATCGGCATAGAATTTGCTTTTCTCCTAAGGCTAAGTTATTTACCTTTATCTTGGTTCTGATAGAGCCCTATCATGTGTAAAATGGAAGAATTCACACTTACCTTACAAAATTCCTTGCCCCTTGCTCACGTTTGACAATTTTATAACATGTATGCAGTATATTATGATCACGTTCATCAGAAATTACCCTCTCTTACCCTCTGTCTATTCCTGCTAATACCATTTTTTAAGGAGTTTCTCTGCTCCTTACATATGTTTTTATATGCAGGTCTTGTGCAGATAGCCACACCTTCTGTGTGTTCATAATTTCAACAGCCATGTCATATCCAGAAGGCAGAATTTTGTAACAATTTCCCTACCTTTCAATCTTTCTGTCCCCTCTTCCGTGCTCTTCCCAGGGACTTGGGGTATGAGTGATATATATTTCCCACTTAGGGCTGAGCACTCAAAAATCACTTATTACCTGCACATTGACAAGTTACAAGTTTCCACATTAACTGTCAGCCACTGCAGAAGGAAGCTTTTCTGACAAAGGCTCAGAGCCGTACTAGTCTGTAGCTATCAACATAAATACTCAGAAGACAGTTTGATAACACATCCAATTAGCAAACTATTAGGAGTAGGTCCCCACCCATCGGGGCTGTGACCTCCCTACCTATAAGTTGTTGACTAGTTTTATAATATGATATACATAATTTCTCACATATAAAAGGCCTTGAAAATACCCACTCACAACAGTCATGTCACTATTACATCAGTGAAGATATCATTCATGGCAAGAAGGGATTTTAGTACACAAGGTCCACAGCTGGGTAACACCAATGCTGAATTTTCTTTCTTACCAAGAAACGTGTATAATACTTTCTGTAATGTTGAATACCAGTCACTTTCACTTGATTTCTCTGTGTCCTGTATCCAAAGACTGTGGTGTTCTATACCCCGTTTTTGATTGGGTTGTTTGGTTTCTTGGTAGTTAGCTTCTTGAGTTCTTTATATATTTTGAATAGTAGCCCTCTATCAGATGTAGGGTTAATGAATTTTTTCCCAATCTCTAGGTTGCTTATTTGTCTTATTGACTATGTCCTTTGCCTTATAGAAGCTTTCCAGTTTCATGAGGTCCCATTTATCAATTCTTGATCTTAGAGCATGAGCCATTGGACTTCTGTTTAGGAAATTTCCCCCTGTGCCAGTGAGTTCAAGGCTCTTTCCCACTTTCTTTTCTATTAGATTCAGTGTTTCTGGTGTTTATGTTGAGGTTCTTGATCCACTTGGACTTGAGCTTTGTACATGGTAAAAAAAATATGGTTCTATTTTCATTTTTTGTACATACAGACAGCTAGGTAGACTAGCATCATTTATTGAAGATGCTTTCTTTTTTCCATTGTATATTCTTGGTGTTTTTGTCAAAGATCGAGTTATCTGTAAGTGTGTGGTTTTATTTCTGGGTCTTTAATTCTATTTCATTGATCAACATGTCTGTCTCTGTACCAATACCATGCAGTTTTTATCACCATTGCTCTGTAGTAAAGTGTGAGGTCAGGGGTGGTGATTCCCCCAGCCATTCTTTTATTGTTAAGAACTGTTTTTGCTGTTCTGGGTTTTTTGCCTTTCCAGGTGAATTTGAGGATTGCTCTTTACATGTCCTTGAAGGGTATTGGGATTTTGATGGGGTTTACATTGACTCTGTAGATTTCCTTTGGTAGGATGGCCATTTTTACTGTATTAATTCTGCCAATCAATGAGCATGGAAGATCTCTCCATTTTTCAAGATCTTTGATTTTTTTCTTGAGAGACTTGAAGTTATTGTCATACAGGTCTTTCACTTGTTTGGTTAGAGTTACCCCAAGATATTTTATATTATGTGTTGCTATTGTGAAGGGTGTCATTTCCCTGATTTCTTTCTCAGCCTCTTTATCATCTGTATAAAGGAAGGCTAATGATTTATTTGAATTAATTTTATATCTGGCCACTTTGCTGAAGTTGTTTATCAGCTGGAGAAGTTCTCTGGTAGAATTTTTGGGGTCGCTCATCTGCCAATAGTGATACCTTTATTTCTTCTTTGCCAATTTGTATCCCCTTGATGTCTTTTTGTTGCCTTATTATTCTAGCTAGCACATTGAATAATATATTGAATAGCTATGGGGAGAGTGGGCATCTTGGTCTTGTCCCCGATTTTTGTGGGATTGCTTCAAGTATGTCTCCATTTAATTTGATATTGTCTGTTGGTTTGCAGTAAATTGCTTTTATTATGTTTAGGTATTGGCCTTGAATTCATGATATCTCCAATACTTTTAACATGAAAGGGTGTTGTATTTTTGTCAAATGCTTTTTCTGCATCTAAGGAAATGATCCTGTGATTTTTTTTTCCTTTGAGTTTGTTTATATAGTGGATTATGTTAATGGATTTTCATATATTGAACCAACCTTGCATCCCTGGGCTAATCTCAAATAGCTGAAAAGCACCTAAAGAAATATTCAAAGTCCTTAGTGATCAGAGAAATTCAAATCAAAACGCCTCTGAGATTCTACCTTACACCAATCAGAATTGCTAAGATCAAAACCTCAAGTGACAACACATGTTGATAAGGATGTGGAGAAAGGGGAACACTCCTCCATTGCTGGTGAGATTGCAAACTGGTATAATCACTCTGGAAATCAATCTGGAGGTTCCTCAGAAAAGGTTCCACTATGTTCATAGCAGTCTTATTTGTGCTAGCCTGGAAACAACCCAGATGTCCCACAACATAAGAACGGATACAGAAATTGTGATTCATTTACACAATGGAATACTAATGAGCTATTAAGAACGAGGATATCCTGAGTTTTTCAGGCAAATAGATGGAACAAGAAAATATCATCCCAAGTGAGGTAACTCGGACCCAAAAGGACATACATGGCATGCACTCACTAATAAATGGATATTAGCCAAAAAGAAAGAAAGAAAGAAAGAAAGAAAGAAAGAAAGAAAGAAAGAAAGAAAGAAGTACAGAATACCCAAAATGTAGTCCACAGAACTCAGGAAGGTCAACAAGCTGAAGGGCCCAAGTGAGGGTACCTCAGTCCCATTGGGGAGGGAGAAGAAAGCAATCACAAGTGGGGAGGGAGGAAGGGATATGGTATGGAAAGTGGATGGGGGTCGGGAGAGAGGGGAACCTGATCTGGTATTGGATGAGGGAAAAGGAATGAAGCTGTGAGAGCTAGCAGAAAGAATAGAAGAAGGCAACCTAGGGAGGTAGGAGGTAGGGGGGACCTTCCGGAATGCAACAGAGACCTTGGAAGTGAGAGATTCTCAGGACTCAAAGTGGGGGGACCTTAGATGAAATTCTGAACAGTAGGGAGAGAGAACTTAAAGAGCCCACCCCCAGGAGGAAGATGGCATCAAACGAGAGAGGAGGTTGCCATCCTACAGTCAAAACTCTGACCCATAATTGATCCTGTTTGAAAGAACTACAGGGATGGAAATGGAGAGGAGCCTGAGAAAAAGAAGGTTCAGCAACAGGCCCAAGGAATCCAGTTCAAGGGGAGGTCCCAAGGCCTGACACTATTACTGAGGCTATGGAGCACTCACAAAAAGGGACCTAGCATGCCTGCCTTCCTGAAGACCCAACAAGCAGCTGAAAGAGTCAGATGCAGATATTTGCACCCAACCAAAGGACATAAGCTGCTGACTCCTGTGGTTGAATGAGAGAAAGGCTGAAAGAAGCTGAAGAGGGCGACCCTGTATGAGGACCAGCAGTCTCAACTAATCTGGACCCCCAAGATCTCTCAAACACTAGACCACCAAAAAGGCAGCATATACTAACTGATATGAGGCCCCAACAAGTATACAGCAGAGGACTTCTGGGTCTATGTTCAATCAGAGATAGTGCACCTAATCCCCAAGAGACCGGAGGCCCCAGGGAGTTTAGAAATCAGGTGTGGGGGCGTAGAGAGTGGGAACAGCCTCGTGGAGACAGGGAGTGGGTTGGAGGTATGGGAAGTGGAACACTCAGAGGGTGGAAGGGGGGAATAAAATCTGGAGTGTAAAAAATAAATAAATTTTCAAAAAAAGAGAAAATGTTTGTGATGTTTACAGTAGATCTTAGCATATATATCTAGTAGTCAATCAAGAGCAAAAGCAATAACCTCTATTGTTTGGGGGAGTTTCTAGGGTCCCCATTGACCAGTAACTCATAAGGTAGTATAGCACACCTGGCACTTAGATTTTTATTTAAAACCAATGAATTCTAGAAGGAGTATTATTTAACTATACAAGATACTTCTGCTAAAATTCTTATATTTTAAATTGCATCCACTGATTAATTTATAAAGTTGTAGGTTTCTAAATGTATTTTTTCATACATTCATAGTTTTTTATCACTATCTCTACTTCCTCTACTTCCATCCAACTTTATGCCTTATTTTATAAGACTTTTATGAGCGTTAATTAGGAGAACACTTGTAAAATTCTTCTTTAAATACTGAAAGTCCCCTGACCTTTATCATGGGATTAATTCATTCTCTAGCTCTTAAGAAAATGACAGAAAAAAAGGTTTATTAACTCTTTTTATAATAGTCCCACAGAACTCTGGGTAATTTACTCTACTATGTGAAAGCCAGAAAAACCTTCACATGGTTTTTAAAGGCTGAAACCAGTAAGAGTCATAGACCCTGTGATGGTTTGGATAAGAATCTCCTAAATAAGCACCTGTATTTGAATGCTCTGTCAACAGGGAATGGCACTTATTTGAGAGGGATTATGAGGTGTGGCCTTGTTAGAGAAGTGTGTCACTTTCAATAGTCCAAATGAGTCCTAGTCTCTCCCTCTTTTCCTCCTGACTATAGTTCTAAGTGTTGAACTCTCCACTATTTCACCAGCACTAGATACTCCTGCATACGACCATACTGCCTGCCATGACAATGAAACCTCGGGAACTGTAAACCAGCCCCAATTCAATGTTTGCCTTTATAAGACTTGTTGTGATCATGATGTCTCTTCACAGCAATACAAACCCTAAGACAGAAGTTGATGCCAGAGAGCAGGGTACTGCTGTTGACAGGCCTAACCATGCTGCTTGTTGGTAAAATGTAGACGTTGGGACTTTGAACTAGAAAAGCAGTTGAATGTGTTAAGTGGGGTTTAATGAGTCATACTAGTAGAACCATGGAAGACAGTGGTGCTGAGGGCAATGTGGAATGTTGGGGGTGTCATAAAAGGTTTCAGAGGAAAAAAAAAATTAGTAAATCACCTAAAGACCATTCTTGTGGTAATTAGGCCAAGTATTTGGCTGTTTGTTTGTTTGTTTATTTGTTTGTTTTAATCTGCCTAAAGCTCATGTGACAAGTTTTAGACGAATAGCATTGACAGATAAGATTTCTGGGTAGCCTAGAATTGACTGTGTTCTGTGATTACTAGTATCCAGTCTTGGGCAGATCTATAATGAAAAAAAGAGCAAGCTGAGCAAGGAAAAACATAAAATGTACAGTGTAATGTGATGGAGCTAACTCCAGTGTTCAAGGATATAAACCTTAAAGAAAAGCCTGATGCTAAGTGCAATAATGAGAGTGGTGACCTCACTGTAAGGCCTCACCCAGCTAAGCTTCCAACTTGTAAAAGGAATTAAAACAAAAAAACTGAAGCCGTGAGGGGAAACATAAAAAACATAAAGCTAATAAAACTGTATTTGAACGAGTAGTGAGACTTCCAGCAAACAGAAGAACCTGGCAGCTTTAGCTATTTGGTTCTGGCTTTAGAGTCAAGGATGCAAGGATAGGGTTGTGGAAACTCCTTCTGACTAAGGAAAGGCACTGAAGTCATGAGTATCCCCATATAGAGGCCCAGAGACGCTAGTGAATGAAGCTGTGAATGTGAAGCCTGGTTTTCTTTGGAGACCCCAAGAGGTTGGAGGTGGCAGAACTATGGGATACCTGTCAAGGAGAGCTGCTGGACTGGGTGTAAAACCAGCCCAAGAGAGAGAACTGCATTGCAGTTAACCAAATCGAAAGGAATTGTAGTTCTAAAGCATGCTTTGACATAAGACATGGAGATGCAGAATTTGGACTTTGTCCAGCTGATTTTCAGTTTTGCTTTGGTCCAGTATTTCCTCACGGAGCACCCTTTTCTCCCTTCTGGAATGGTGATGTGTATTCTGTGCCATTGTATGTTGGAAATATGTGGCCTCCCTTTTGATTTTGATTTTACATGTGATTGCAGATAAGAGATTTCTTGAGTCTCAGAAGAGACTTTGGACTTTAAAACAGTATTGGGACTGAAAGTCTTTGTGAGCAATTGAAGTTAGACTGAATTTATTTTTTGCATTATAATCTAGCTGTAAGCCTATGGAGGTTAGGGAATATAATGTTGTGGTTTGTATAAAAATAGTTCCCAACAAGCTCATATATTTGGATGCTTGGTCATCAGGGAATGGCACTACTTGAGAGGTATTAAGAGGTATGGCCTTGTTGGAGAAAGCATGTCACTCAGGATAGGATTGGGGTTTTCAAATGTTCAAGATAGTCCAAGTGTCTCCCGCTCTTCCTGTTGCCTGTAGTTCCAGATGTAGAACTCTCAGCTACTTTTCTAGGACCATGTCTACCTATGTGCTGCCATTTTCTCTGTCATGACAACAGTGGACTAAGCCTCTAAAATTGTAACGAAGTCCTAATTAAATGCTTTCCTTTATGAGAATTTCCAAGGCATAGAGTGTCTTCACACTAATAAAATACTGACTAAAAGAGGCACCTATTGAGTAACATTTTTGAGTATGTAATAAAAGGCAAAACCTATACCTATTTATTATTTTTGTTATTCTAATTTTCTGTTTCTATAATTATATTTTTGTTTAGAAATGGCTATTTCTAGTATTTGGAAACAGGATCTTTATACATAGTTCAGGCTGGCATGAGACTCTCCATTGCCTGAACTCAGCCTATAGAGTGTTGTAATCACAGGTATGTACTCCTATACCCAAATTCTCTTTACTGATCTCTAAAATAATCCCAGACTTGTGAATCATATAAAATATTATAAATTCTTTTGTCCTACTTCTCACTAAGCACAACTCCAACTTCTGGGAATTATGAAATGACACTTAAAGAAAAAATCTGAAAGGTAGTGGAAAGATGGTCTTTTGAACTTTCCTCATTTTAGGAATGGGGGAAAAACACAGCAACACACCATAAAGAGAAGAAAGCTACACTTGGGGATTCCCTGTTCCTGTCCTAGTGACAGAAGACAGCCCAGACATTTTCATTCCACCTTTGGACTGAATGGGCATCTAGCTGACAACATCAAATGAGACACTGCTTGTTCAAGAGACCATGGGAAGGTTTAGCAATAATAAGGAAGTACTCCTTGTACTAATTGTGCCTTAGAGCTCACATCCAAAAGACACTGAAGTGAATGGGTAAAATGAGCACCTCCAGAAATATTAGCTGGTCACATTCATAAAGCTTCTTGATCTTGCTGAGCCTGAAAATACCCACCTGCTCAAAGGAAACCTGCAACGGAACTCTCAGGCATTTGTGGGGCAGTGGGCTGTGAGAAGCAGCTGGGTGCTTGGTCGAGCATGAGCTTGGAACCCAGGAACCTTATTGGACTGCAGGAGTTCAGCTCTGCTCCCAGGCCCTGGTTCTTTTCATTTAGCTTCAGCCCTCCAACAACCCCTCCCACAGAGCGGTCTATGGCCATCAATCAGGAGGAACAGGTCTCAGGCCCTAGAGAGATTTACATACTAATGAGATGCCTGAAGGCCAGAGGGTGGAGCCAATGAATCATTCTTCCCCAACCCCTCCACCCTCTGTCCGTCCCTATTTAACTCGGGTCTGCCCTGGGTTTTGGTGGGGTGCATCCAGATCCATCCACCATCCGCCATGACATTAAAGCCTGTAAAAACCCATGGACTTTCTCTTGTCATTGGGGATGTGCCATGAGGAACCAGGAAGCCACAGCAGCCATGCCTAACTTCACCCTGGAGGAACCCTCAATGTTCCCAGCAGCCTTACCCACAGGCATTTATTACAGAGAAATGAAAATATGGATCTACATTAGAAATACATGCATGTATGTATGTCAGTAGCATGTTTAATTTTAATGATCAGTGTCAGAAATCAGCCTAGCTATCCTTGAAGAGATGACTGGTTAAATATACTGATATATATATATATATATATATATATATATATATATATATATACAAAAATGCTACTTAGTGGTAAAAATGAATGAATGATTGATGCATGATTGATACAGGCAACAATTACAATGAATTTTCAGCACCCATAGAAAGTGAAACAAAATAATAGGGCATATGATTTCTTTTGCAATAGTGAAATGTTTAGAAATGAAAAAGGGGTTAATTATGGCCAAGGGTTTGTGGTAACTAAATAGTTATATTATAATAAAAAATAACAAAACACAAAGCTTGAGTTCTGTTTTCACAACTTATCTAGACCTTCCTAGAAGATAGTTATAAGCTAAAGACCTTAGAGGTAAACACGAGTCAAAATCCTAGGAGAACACTAAGGATCAATACTTGGAAGATCAAGTTTAAATGTCATGTCCAAATTGCTAGGGCAGGCAAAAAAAAAAAAAAAAAAAAAAAAAAGAAGGAACAGGAACAAGGGTCAAAAACAGGAACTGAAGTGCACACCATAGAAAATCGAGGAGAGTGGCACTAAATTATTTGCTGTTGGCTCTCATTTGTCACTCCATGCTGCTTAGGGGACATGACTAGTTGACAGTTGCAAGGTCAGCTGGAAAGGTTCCAAACTCATGTTTTATAATAATTTTTAAAACAGCAGCTAACACCCAAAGGCATCACAATAGAGCTTGAAATGACCAAAAGTAATCACTGGAAAAAGTCAGAATTCAATAGACCTTTCAAATAAACCTTTAAAAATTAACCCTAAATGATTGCTCATCATGCCAGATCCCAGGAAGAACAAAGTTAGCAGGGGTGAACAGGTCACCAGCCCTACTAGCCCAATCTGAACATTCTGCTGGGTTGTGCTGCTGTGAGTGCAAGACACTAGCAAGCATTTCTCTAAGGGTTAGCTGGGAAATATTTCTGGCTTCACAAGCCATGTGCTATCTGTCACACTCTACTCTTGGGGCCATAAAGAAGCCATTGACTATAACTAAACAGATGAATTTAAACCTTTACCACTAGAATTTATATATGGATATTGAAATTTGAAGTCAATAGACATTTTAGGGGTGACAACACATTCTTGTTTTGATTTGATTTAATCATTTAAAAATATAGAAGTCTGAGGCTGGAATGACAGATCACTTGGTATGGCTCTTCGAAAGCAAGTAAGAGAACCTAAGATCAGATCAGCAGCACCTACAGAAAAGGCTAGCCACTTGCTTCTATAATCTCAGTTCTGTGAAACTATAAGCAGGTATAACTCTGGAGTTTGCTAGCCAGCCAGTCTAGCTTAATGAGTGATCTCTGGGTTCAGCGAAGAGATCCTGTTTCAAAGGATAAGATAGAGAGATAAAGGAATACAACCAGTGATAACCTCTGACCACCACATGTAGCGCATACATGTTCATGTGCTTGCACAAACACATATAAAAATATAACATATACACACATATACACAATGTAAAAATCATTCTTTTAATGTGGGTCCTGTGAAAACATGCAAAAGGCTTGTAGCTATAACATATTAAACCATAATATAAAAGTACCTAGCCTGCAAATCACTATCAAATTGTTTTCCCACATAGCCTAGTGGCATTTATTCCTGTGATATAAACAAAGTTACAAAAAGAAGGGATATTAAAATGAGTTAATCTTTACTAGTTTTATTATGCATTTTAAGTAATGAATGAACTGGTAAAAAAATCTTTTTTAAATCTACTCTTTTAATTGTTTTGTAGAAAATCTCGGATCAGGTAGTCTAGTTTCTAATGGAGAAGCTTCAGTGTCCCCACAAGCTCACCATGTGATACACAGTTGTATGGAGAAGTGAGATTATTGCATACAGCTGAACAAGGGGTTGGCTCTTTTTTCTGATGCTAATTGTGGAGTTTAATGACAACTTTAATGATACCTCATCCTTCCAGCTCTGATTTTAGAAAGCATCTTAAGCCCATTCATTTCCCACCATTTTTATTAATCCTAGTCTAATGTCACCATTACCTGTTGCTTGAATTACTTCAAGACCTTTCTAACTTTCTGGGTTTTGCTTTGTTTTGCTTTTTTATATAATTGCAACATTACTGCCTTCCCTCTCATCCCTCCCAACTCTCCCTTATACCCCTCACCACTCTTCTTCAAATTCAAGGCCTCTTTTTTGCACAAATTGTTATTACATGCATATATATATATATATATATATATATATATATTCACAAATATAACCTCTTCAGTCCATATAATCTTAATTGTATGCATGTTTTCAGGGTTGACTGTTGGGCACTGGACAACTAATTGTTATGACTACATTTCCTTAGCTGCCTATAGTCCTGTGTGAAGGGTTGAGACTTCATGGGCTTTTTCTTGTCTATTTTGCTATGTCTACTGGTATCATTCTTGTTCAATTCATGTTTGGGAAGTTACAGTGCTGAGATGTTATGGGTGTAGCTTCTAATATTACTAGGAGACACAATATCATGGCAAAGTTTCTGGTCCTTGGGCTCTTACAATCTTTTCACCATCTATTCTGCAATGTTCTATGAGTGTTATCTGTGAAAGTATTTTATGGATGTATCCACTGGGAATAGGATCCATAATTATGCATTTTGATAGGTTATAGATTTATGTACTGGTCTCTGTTGCAAAAAGAAATTTACTTTCTGGGGTGAATATTGTACTTATCTATGGGTATAAGGACAAATGTTTATAGATTATTGCTCCGGCTGTGCTGAGTTAGTAAATTAGTAGTTTGTTAATGGTAACCCTAAGGGTGCATAGTGACACACATACCTTTGTAGTAATCCACAGTGCTCTAATATGACTTAGAACCTGCTCAACAAGAGGAAAAGCATGCCTGATACTGGAAGCATAGCCAACTCCTCCGTGCTAGTGAAGTCATGGTTGTTGGAGGAGAATCTAATTTCAGTTTTCTGATTATTCCCTCTTGACCATCCAGGAACCAAGCAATCCCTTTAAAATAGAAATTGGAACATAACATTTCTCTGCTTAGGACAAAAATCTTATATAACAGTGGTTTTCATAAAACCAAATTTACATGAGTCATTACCATCTATTTCTTTGCTGTATATTCGACTGTCTGTGATAGAGTTTAGAGGGCAGAATTCTTCCTTTCTACTTTTTTTTTTTGATGTGAGATATCTTGTAACTAACTGTCATGGAAGAGAAGGAAATAAGTATGGGCAACAAACTGCAATGCACACCAAACTTTAGAGAAGAGAAGAAAAGAGAGGAGAGGAGAGGAGAGGAGAGGAGAGGAGAGGAGAGGAGAGGAGAGGAGAGGAGAGGAGAGGAGAGAGAGGAATTGGGAATGAGAAAGAGGAAGAAGAGGAGGAGAACTGGCTACTATCACAACTATTTTCCCTTCCTAGGATTAACTAGACCTTCATCTCCGAGCCTGTATTCACAATAAAAGCTGTCATTTCAGACCTTTTTCTTCCACTACACCTGTCTTCAGGTGTTAAATCAGTCTTTAATTCATTTGACATCCAACTCAAAACCAACATTCTGACTTTGTTATGTGGATATACTTTGGAGAGAAGAAACAAAGAAAGGGGAAAATCATGCATTATTAGTCCAACAATGACATTAGGCCAGTGACATTGAAATTTATCCTTTCATTCTTATTTCATCTAATTTTAGTCTGGAGGCTACACCTGCAATCAGTCTTCATTTTAAGACTGTCTAGTTACAAAAATTGATTTAACTAAACTAAATTCAAAGCAATTTGAACTGAATAAAATCTTTTGTTCCTCTTATGTGGTACTGAATTTTAATTTTAAATATCTCATGCATTCTCTGACTTAGTCCAGAAAGAGTGATATATACCTTTCTATTCAGTTGTGCATTCTCTGTGCTAATAACTATTATTATGATATTATTTAAATGATATTGATAAAAAATTTATTCAGTGTGATCTTTTTCAGGAACAGGGTGTAATTCTGAGATTACAGAGAAGTTTGTATGCTATCTGCTTGTAAGGAAGTACCTTAAGATAAGCATGATAAAGATAAAATTAATATATAAAAATAGTTAAGAACACAAAAGACTATAGAATTAAAACTTGTGAGTACAGGTCAAAATAGTACTGGATAAATAAACCATTGACTGTCTACTTCCTATCTGGCATACAGAAGCCAGGGAAGAACGTTCTTACCATAAAAGTAAAGGACATGTCCTTGTCTGATAAGCAAAAATAAATTAATTAAATATATTGTCTAGAAAGCCATAGAATCTTGCTTGGATAATAAGCAAGATCATGGAACAGGAAACAAAACTGTAACCCCTTTGGAGAGAAGAGTGGTGTCAGTTCAATAAATATTAGTCAGCATAGCCTTCAGTGTTTATTCTGCTACCACTGCCATCTCCGGAATGTCAAATGCTGCTACTGCTGCTGCAGCAGCAAATAAATTCTCTTCAGTACCAATTCTTACTATTACTGATATAACAAGGCTACAATCTAATATCCTAGCTGTAAGTGGAAGCTGTGAAACAAGAATCTGGTATTTTGGCTTTGTTTGTTTGTTTTACAATAATTGTTACTGTTGTTGTTTTAGAGATACCACTTTTTGAGATACATTAGTGTATTGATAATACATAATCCTATTGATTTCACCTCCTATGTACTAGGATTCCTAGCACGTACCACTACATTCAGCATATTTTACTCACTTTGGTTTGTTTACTAAACTTGATGTAGACCCTCAGATGTTGGGCATGGATATAAACACAAAAACTGAAACTAACAAGTGTTCATACACCTGAGGAATAATAAAGCCTATTCATGCATCTTAAAATATTTACAAGTGAGATGATGAAACAGACTTTACAAAGTTACCAGTCAGTCAAAATTTCCAACCTTTACTATGTAACTTGTGTTCACCGTTGTTCATAATCTATAAAACCTGAGATAACTTCCTCTTTCTAGGAGAAGAAAAAGGTTCAAGAGTAGCAGAACTGAGGGATGGGGCTATCTCTAGCTTATTCTCTAATGAGTAGTTACTGTGAGGCAGCTGCCATTATTTAGAACAGAATTAGATATATTGTTCATGTCCAGTAAATATTTTTAATAATGACTTCTTGGGAGGGATAACATCCAGGAACATGACAACAGATGGTGAAACATTTTTGCACATTTAATTTCTGCCAAGACAACCCTCAATCTTGCCTCTAAGTCATGGAAAACCAAACAGTGAATTAGAGGGAGCTAGACAGAGCCTGTGAAATGGCTGGCCTGCACTGTTGAGCTTTGTTTGTTTCTCCATAATTGTATTCAGTGTGTCTTTCCTTTAATTCTCAAGAGGAAGCAAGAGAAAATGCTAGTATTTCCAGAATATGCACAGCATGTCTCTTGAATTCAAAGAACAACTGGTAGGAAAAGCAACAGTCTCATACATACTGTAAACTTGTTTCTCCCTCTTTTTTTGAGAAAGTGTCGCACTTGATAGCTTAGGTTGACCTAGAACTCACTGTCTTCTTCAGGCTGGCCGTTATCTCATGGAAATCCTTTTGCCTCAGCCTCCTGAGTACTGGGGTTATCATCTCAAAGTACTATACATGGCTGTAAACATATCTCCTACATAATAAAGTAATTAATACCAAGGAATGTTTAACACCAGTCAACTCATATGAAGAAACAATGAGGGAGGCTCTACTGTAATTATCTCCAATATACCAAAAGGACAATTGAAGCACTAAGTGTTCTAATTGTTTAAACAGGAACCATTCTCACTAGTTTTATTTGTATCAATTTTGTTATGGAAGACATACATTGTTGAAGCACTGGATTCCATGGGAGTATCATAGTATGAGCCTGACCTCTGCTTTGCAAATCAATCTTGAAGACCACTGGAACTCTGTAATACAATGTAAGTTTTTTCTAGTTCTAACCAAGAAGGTGTTGAACTTTTCTCAGCAGTCAGTATGATGAAAATATCTCTTTCTCCAGGCTTCCATCCTCTAAACACAGGAACCAAGGTTAGCAATACATGAGTATGTGTATGTATTCCAGGCACAGGTACAGATACAGGAGTATGAACATGCATATATCAGAATGAAAACCTCAGACATAGTGAGACTAATATTGTCTTATGCATGAGGCAACATGCATTATTTCTACAATGGAAAAGAAAAGGTGCTTTCTACCATGTCAGTCCTTTTATTCTTGTATTATTCTTGTTTCTATTTCGAATCACTAGTCCCTCTCTCTCTCTCTCTCTCTCTCTCTCTCTCTCTCTCTCTCTCTCCCTCTCACACTCTCTTTCTCACACATACACACAGAGACAGAGAGAGACACAGAGAGAGAGAGTGGCAGAGGGAGAGAGAGAGAGAGAAACAGACAGATAGACAGACAGAGGTTTTCTATTTTTGAGACAAGGTCTTCTTATGTACACTAATGTGGCCTCAAACTCTTGATTCCTCTTTAGCATCCAACTGCTAGGATTATAAGCAAAGGCCACTAAACCAAGTCTGTATGCAATTTTAACACCCATTTTAAAACAATTTTCTTCATCAACATTTTTGTGTGAAGTGTGTCTGTGTGTGTGTGTGTGTGTGTGTGTGTGTGTATGTATGTATGTATGTATGTGTGTTTGCCCACATAGGCACAGCGCAACATGGTTCTCATGTAGAGGTCAGAGAACACTTTGATGGAGTCTGCTCTTCCTACCATGAGTTCTGGAAATCAGTTTATGGTCAAAAGGCTTGGAAGCTGAGCCATCTAGCTGGCCCACTGACACCCAATTAAAAACAGAAAGTAGAATGAGGGGTTGGCATCTTCCTCATGGCATTCCAGCACTGTCATGACCTTTTCTCACAAGATTGAGTTTCTCTCAGTGCTCACTTCATTACACTTTTTTCTTCTTTCCTTCTTTCCTTCCTTCCTTTCTTCCTTCCTTCCTTTCTTCCTTTCTTTCTTTTGTTCTTTCTTTCTTATAGAAATCCTCCATTCATTCACAATTATCCTCTATATCTTCTGATTAGAATTAACAATGTAGGAGACTTATATTTCTGGCAAAATATATTATTATGTTATCTTTTGAATTGGTTGTTTCTCAGATGCAATTTAATTACTTTTCCTCCTTCTCTCTTCTCCCTCCAAACTCTCATATAAACAACTCTTCACTTAATATTTTGACTTCTACATATTTTTTGAGATTATAACATTATAATCTCAAATGAGATTATAGCATAGATCATTCCCCCTTTCCTTTTCTCCTCCAAACCCTCCCATTCAAAGCCCTCCTCTTAACTCTCTTTCAAATTAATGACCTCCTTTTCTATATATGTGAAAATAAAAAACAGATCATTGTAGGAGGTGGAATTAAGTGGAGCTGTATATGTAGAGGAGGACGGACTTGTCAGGCATCAGTGGGAGAGGAGGGTCTTGGTCCCTTGAAGGTTGGATGCCCCAGAGAGGGGGAATTTGAGGGCGGGGAGGTGGGAGTGGGTAGATGGATAGGAGCATATCCTCATAGAAATAGGAAGAGGGAGGATGGGTTAAGGGATTTCTGGGGGTTGAGGATGGGGAAAGGGGATAACATTTGAAATGTAGATAAAGTACCCAATAATAGTAATAATAATAATACAGATAATGGAACTGGCTATGGCAATCGACCATTTAAGACTTTTTAGCAGCAAGTTAACATTACACACATTACGGGGATTCTTTATAATTGTCAAGGACAAGAGGCTATGGAATGGGACAGTGGAACTTTAAACAATATCTTTATAAAATAAAAAGGGGGGAAATATATTCCTGTGCACCACAAATTTTTTTAAATCATGTTCTTTTTATTTTTTATTTTAAATTTTTTTTTTTTAAAAAATGTGGATGCCAAGGAACTTTCTGCTGGGTGTCTATGGCACTCTACAACTAGGCATACGTATGCATAGGTGAAAGGGAAGGATCCACTTACTGGCATAAGGCATGATTCCAATCAAGTATTAAATATGGAGAAGAGGGCGTGTTTGTGTTTTTTCTGCAAGATACTGAAGGAGCATGGTGGCTGCCAGAGCAATGGGTGAGACATGCTGATGCCAGGACAAAGAATGATGCTGTCCTTGCTGAGTGCTCTGACAATGGTGACTGTGAAGCTGTATTGGACATAAGCTCCTGACCCACCATTGCTTACCTATACCCCTGATGGGACAAGCTGCCTTGCCTCAAGTTTTTAGACTTTGTGGAACATAGAATAAAAAAGAGAAGTTATAATGCCTCTTGTATTGTTATTAAATCTGACCAGTTACTCAGACTCAATCATGGACTGGAGACCAATCCAATATTGGAAATAACACTCTTCATTTGGAAGTCTGGTTCTGGACATTTTCAGAGACATATATGGAAATTAGCTGCAGTTCTCTATGATGTTATGTTAGCAAGAGATAAAGTTGGGGCAGGATCTGGATTTCAATCAGGTGTTAGCACATGTGTTAAGGCTCTTTTAATTGTCAAGTTAAAAATACTTTTGTTTCTTCTACTGTATTTAATGTAAGTTGCATTGATTCTACACCTTCTAATTATGTTTTTGTTTTGAAATCCAGCATGTCAGCTATGGCGGTCTATCAACCAGCTTTTGTTTTAGTGTCCTGAGTATCACAAAACCTTGGTATTCTAAAAATAGCTTGCAAGTACTGAAAGAAATGAGTCAAGCTTTAAGCAGAAGCAATAGGGTAGTGGGCTTGATTATTGCTGATATAGCAGCTTTAATTACATTAATTGCTAGCACCACTGCTTCTGCAATTGCTGTGACACAAAAAGTTAAGACAGGTACTTTTGTTATTCATTTAGCAAAAAATGTTACTAATGTGTTGAATACACAAGAGGATTTATATAGGCATTTGGCAGAATAGATTGATGCTCCTTATCCTATTCAAATTATTGGAAGGAGGTTCAGAATTTAAGGGTAAGGAGCCATCTCGAGTGTCATGCCAAATACCATTGGATTCATGTTAGTTCTACAATTTACAGTGGTAGTCATTATAATTAGGAAGAAGTTTAATGACACTTGCAGTGTATTTGGCATAATTCTAACACATCTCTGGAGATTTCAACAATACATAGGGAGCTTATGAATTTCAAGAATGCTTCTCTGCTGAGCGTTGATGCAGTAGATACTGCAGACAAAATTACCCATGGCTTAAGGTCAGTATTTCTACTTTGGTCAAGCTTCAAGAATAGCATATATAGCTTGATCATGCTAACCCTTGTTGTCTTGGGCATACTTTTATTCCTGCCCATCATGTTAAAGATTTTCTTTAACAACATCAACATGTTGGCAGCCAAAGTACATAGCTTGAACCTGAAAATGGACCGCAGACTGAGCTTTTAAATTAACATGCTGGCAAGCCAAGGATGGGTAAGATTCTGCACAGGGCCTTATCGACTTAAGACAGAAGTGCATTTCTTTGGATAATGCATATTCTATAACTGGTAAAGAAAAAAATTTGTCAGAAAGACCTAAGACAGGCTCAGTCTTGTTAATTAAAAGGGAGTGGGGAGGCAGAGAGTCTTTGGGGCTGCTTAGCATGAATCCAACATGGGCTAAGGACAAGTAAGTAGGCTTCAGGCAGGAATCTGACACTAGGCTACAACAAAGAAGTAATTTCAGGTAGAAATCTAAATCTTAGGCTAGAACAAAGAAGTAATTTCAGATAGGAATCTAAATTTTAGGCTAGAACAAGGAAGTAGGCTTCAAACATGAAAATGACTTTGGGCAAGGACAGGGAAGTAGGCTCAGATACTTTGGTCATCCTGATAACCCCTTAGAAACAGTGATCATAGGCGTGTTCACGTAATTGGGTTTAATGCCTTGCTTGTTTTTTGACTATTTGTGTTTATTGTCTTGCTTTTTCCTTGACTATTTGCCTCTATTATATTGCTAGACCCTCAATCTAGAACTGACCTTAATACATGCACATAATTGAAAAATGACAGGGGATGGGATAAGGGGTTCTAGAGAGGGGAAATGGGGAAAGGGGGTGACATCTGAAATGTAAATAAATAAATGATCCAATAATTTTTTTAAAGCAGAGAATAGCAGGCCACATGATCTGAAGGGAGAAATGGGGAAAATGTGTGGCCTCTAATGAGGGAAGGGGAGGGAGATAGCAAAGATTTGTTTTACTTTTAATCATGTGTCTGTGTGAGGATATGTGCATGTGAATACATGTGCCCAAAGAGGATGAAGGTCTTAAATCCTCCTAGAGCTGGAGTTACAGGCAGTTAGTTATGAGCAGCTATTCATACTGGTAGCCAAACATTCCTTTGCATTGTTAACCACTGAGCTATCTCTTCAGACCTACCCCTCAACTTTTAAATCCATTATGTGGACTTCTCTCAATTAATTTATATATCCAAAGCATAGAAATATAAATTCACACCCTAAATTTAGCTTTTAGAACATTTTGTAAATATCCATGAAATTGTATTTTTTAAAGATTTTATTTTATGCATATGAGCACACTGGAGTTGTCCTCAGAAACACCAGAAGAGTGCATTGGGCCCCATTAAAGATGATTGTGAACCACCATGTGGTTGCTGGGAATTGAAATCAGGAATTCTAGAAAAGCAGTCAGTGTTCTTAACCACCGAGCCATCTCTCCAGCCATGAAACTGTATTTTAACTTTAAGGAGCTATATAATATAAACTGATAGAACAATTAATGAATATTAAGATTGGATGCATTTTTGACAAATAAAAATAGGATGAATAGAGGAAAACTATTGATACATAAAAATAAGTTAAGGGGAAAAGAAGCAACGGATGTAAATATTTAATTTGCTTCCATCTCTTCAAACTGAAATGGTTAGGTTTCAAACATGGGACAAATGGCTGAGGGTCCTATTTAACACCTGAAAGCTGATGCTGACTGCCAAGTTTTTCCTCCATCCCTTAGCCCCTACCTGTTACAAGGTCCTCCTGAATGGCATACTCCATCCTTTCCCCTTCCCCTAAATTCTCCAGCCCAGAAGGCTGGCTGAGTTGCTCTTCCCTGTATAAATATAACCGTTTTGGTTACCCACTCTCATTGTACCTCTGGGCCTCCCAAATTCTGAACCTGGTTCTCCCCCTTCCTTTCCCATTCCCCTTTCCTCTTTGGGCCAGCTCAGTCTAGTCATGTCCACTCTGGACTCTCCTCGTGCTCTTCCACCATCTATAATAAACCTTCTCCTCTCCCAGTAATACCTATGACCAGTCATGTTTCCTTTCCTTTTTTTTCTTTTTTTTTTTTAAATCAAAAGTAGAGATTGATTTCATTATTAGCAGCTTTGACTATGAAAATAATAAAGAGCCTACCACGTTACTGCTTCCTTAACTAAACTCTGAGACCCTTGAGGACAGGAAATGTATGTTCACTTTTCTTGGCCATCTGCTGGCTTCTTAACAAACACCATCTGCTTCAAAAACAAAACCAAACAAAGAAACAACAACAAAATCAGCCAACCAAACAAATAACAACAAAGAACCCAACTAACCAACAAACCAACCAAATAAACAAAATTGTAATAGAACTCACTGGAAAGAGAGACCAGAAGGATAGGATAAAAAGCTGGATAAAGAAAAAGATAGATTCCACCATAGACTAGATCAGGTCTTTTCTGTGCCTCTAAACTATGTGTTAGGCTGGAGGTTTTGGGACAAAACTTAGATGGCCTGAGCCAAAAGGTCCCCAGTCTTCTCTTCTGTCCTGGCTTGCAAAAGCCCTTGTAAAACACTGGACAAAACCAGCTCCTAGTTCTAGATTCCAAAGTGACCACTAAAGCCACCTATACGTTCCTAAGTTTACCAAATAAAGCTATAACCCCAGGACTCCACCATCAAATTACAACTCATCTGACCCCCAATCCTCTTTAACGAGCTCTTACTCCAGCCCAGCCTTGCAACTTCATTCACCCCGTCTTGTAGGTCGATAAACCCACTCCATAGCTGCCCCAATAAACCTCATTTTATAAATTTGGTTCAATACAATTTATTACATCCATGGAGAAGCCATTCATCATGTACTTTCATTACATGATCATGTTTTCCATTAAGGCTTAAATCAACTTTATCCTGAAGTTCTTTCTTTTGAATCAGACAACTGAGGGAATCTCTTAATGTTTTAAATGATTTGGGGATGAAGGAAAAAATAAATAATAATGCCTTTTCTCAGAAAAAAAAAAGATACAAATGCCCTAGAGACAGTGTGTCTAAGGATGCTGCACCTTGCCTGCATTTACCTCAGAGCTCCTAAAGTCTCACAAGCATCATCAGTCTCATCTTCCCAGATATTTTGACACTTTTTTCTCAGTCTTTTTTGCCAGTCTCATCAATTCCCCTAATTAATGGAGTGTGAAAATGTGCTAATCTAGAAACCTTCAGATTCATGGCCAAGCTGCTGTTATCATCTCCCAGTTGACAATTCCAGGGTGGAAAGCACCCACTTACACAACAGACGCCATAGTTTGGAAATGCATTCAAGGATGCAAAATGAAACTGTAAGTTGATGAAGTATCATTTCCTATCTAAACTGCCATTTTGTGCCTGGATCTTTGGCTCAAACAATTAATAACATTATTGCTTTGATTGCACAAGAAATAAGTCAATTTCATGAACTTTTTAGTTTTTCATAGCAGTCCTTCACTTTTTTTTTTTCTGATGATGAAATATAGCCACTGCAGAATTCATAAAATGTCATCTGAAGTTTGAACTGTAGGATTGGGGAACAGCCGATCATTCGGTGACTATGTCCTTGACAAGAATAAGAAGCCCATTGCTTGGATATTTGAGTTGTCTGGTGCTATGTGGCAAACTACCATAGAACTTAGTAGCTTAGTGCCACTTCGCATTTTCACACAGCCCGGCCAGCTAAACTGTGCTCAGGAGTTTGGTTGGTCTTCTTTGGGGTCTCTAATGTGAGAACACTCAGCAGAAGGGTTGATTATGCTGACTTTGGTAAGGATTCTGGGATTAGAGAGCTTTTTTCTTCATGAGGTCTTATAGCCTCTCCATTTTAAAGTGCCCCTTCCACATGATGTCTCTACTCAGGTGGCCTTCTCAGCAGAGAAGTCACATCCCTTCTATATCTTAGTTGTTCAAGAGCCCAAAGACATAGATACTAGGCCTTGGGTTCCAAACCAGCACAACATCACTTCCATCATATTTTTTTTGGTTAAAGCAAATATAAAGCCCAGTAACAAGGGCAAAACACAGAAGTCATATAAATAGCAAGAATTGTGCTTCATTTGTGACCTCAAATTCAACAGATGAATATATTAGCACCAAAATAACTGTTTCTTTCCTCTCTCTTTGTCAAGCACTCACATGTGTATGCAAGCATGCATGCACGCACACATAAGCAAACACACACACACACACTTTCTTGCAAATTAGGATGGCCATAATATGATTAATATTATCATTTATGGCTAGAAGAGAGAAAAGAAAAGGAAAGGAATGGAAAAGACCTACCCTAAACACAAGAAAACAGAAATATAACTCTGACATTTTCATGTTACATAATCTCTTTGGATTTCAGTATTTTCATCCAAAAAACAGGGATAGTGATGCATGTCCACCTTCTTAAAACGATTATTATATTAAGAAAACATCTGTGAAATTTTATTTCAGAGTGTAAGTCACCATATCCAACTCAGCTGCTATTAGAGCAGCTGATGGATTTTGTGATTGCCACTTTGTGTTCTGTTTGGGAGCTTCTGAGGCTATTGAAAGATGATTGTAATTTTAGAGAGTATTCTTTCAGCTAACTTTTAGTCAGATCAAAATATTAATGCTTTTGTAGTTCTTATTATTTAGTCTCTTTTTTCAGCAACTAATTTGGACAATGGCTTTTTAACTACAAGAGAATATTTGGATATTATGCATCTCCATTGATTTTACTGATAAGCATTCTGAAGCCTGTGATTAAATAATGTCTCATGTTCTTTGTCTAAGATTACAATAAATTTCTGCCCAAGATATTATGGAATACTTATTAATATCTTAGTTATTTATAGAATGCTTATTGCTTATTTTTTGTACTAGTTAAGCTTACATTATTTAATGTGCCATTAAAAATAAAAATGACAAACCTGCATTTTATTTACTCATATATACATATATATATAATTTATTTTTGAGACAGAGTTTCGATACATATATATATATATGTGTGTGTGTGTGTGTGTATGTATGTACTGGAATTATATATATATATATATATATATCCAGTTCCTCCTGCTAAGAATCCATTCCCAACTTCAATAACAAAACAGTTGCACAATTGGGAGAATCAAATCAGGTATGTCTTTGACTTAAACATTTCATTCTTTAGAAGCCTCAGAGTGGGAGAAAAGGAGATTGCAGAGGGTAACTGGAGTCTCCTTCACCCACAGTGAGGACATCTTGAAAAAAGAATCGTCAGTGTTGCTTACTCTCTACTTCTAGGAGACAAGCTAAGCATGGGAGAAAGGTTGGCAGCCTGTGTCTTCATTTCCGCAACCAGCCAGCTGGGCAGCGATTCCTGCTAGAACCATGTACTGCTGTTTAGTTCCATTGAGAGTCACTGCTGGGAATCACAGGCCAGAGCATCTGATGCCTCCTCCAAGCGTAAGATCTCCATATGCTATACAAGTTGCCCGTGTCAGTTTTACCAAAGGGGAGAATATTTAGTCTAATGTTCTCCTGAATTTATACTGAGTTATACACTCATTTTAAGTAGCTGATGAAGATGTCAGCTTTTTACAAATTATAAAGATAGGAAAAATGCAATTTTTATTTTGTCTCCTCCCCTTCTTTCCCACCCTCCCCTCTCCCCATAATCTCTCATCATGTAGAAGGTGACAGAAAACAGAATGAAAAGTAAAAATGTAAAAAAAAAAAAAGGCATTCAAATTTTTAAAAGGCTTTTATTCCTAAAATTAATATACCACTTTGTAAGTCTAAAATACATAAATTGAACCATACTCCTTATAAGATCGTAAATTTACCACATTGCACATGAAAAGTAATAATAATAAAGAGCTAGAGAAATAAGACTATGTTAAGAGCATTGGCTGCTTTTCCAGAAGAACAGGGTTCGATTGTGAGCACCCACATGGCAGCTCACATCTCTCTTTAGGTCTACTTTAGGTCTCCTTCAAATGGATCTAATGCCTTCGTTTGACATCTGTGAACATAAAGTGTGCATAGACATAAATGCAGGCAAAACACCCAAGCACATAAAATAAAATAAAACTTATAATAAACAATTTCATCAAATGCATGTATGATACATGATCTCAATCCTTATAATGAGATGGAAAAAATAAAAGAAAAAAGAAAATGAAGAAGCTGAATAACTTCCCCTGGCTCCCATAGCCTATATGTGGCAGAGTTAAAATTTAAACTCAATTAAACCCCCAAGCTTGGAACTGAATTGTGAAATTTTTAAGGATTTTTTTCTTATTATTTCCTTTAAAACAGAATCCACAGCATCCAAACATTAGGAAAAATTACACTTTTTAGGTTTGTTTGGGTTAGCAGTCTATGTCCTTGGTGCTGTATAGGAAGAACCTAGGGTCATGTGCATCCTGGGGCTGGCAGGTTACCATCAACTCCCATACTCATTTAAAGATCTTGGAGCTGAAGAGATGGTACAGGCATTACAAACACTTGCTCATCTTGGAGCCCATCCAGGTTGATTACCAACAATCAGATAGTGATTCACAACTAGTTATAACTACAATTCCAAAGACTTACATCTTATTCTCTTCTGGACGCCACAGGTACCAGACATGTGCATGTTGCATATATATCCATGCAAACACACACACACACACACACACACACGTGTACACAATTAAAGAAAAATAGATCTTTTGTTAAAGGTTAACTTTTATTGTTTCATGACCTATTCTCACTATCTTACAGAGTATATCTAAATTGAGAGCAAATACTTTCTGTGAAAGAGCAAAGGAGAAGCAACCATAATTCTGTGAGGTGTGAGTGCATCGGGAGTTTTAGCCACTCATTTTCAGGACACCATCATTACTAATTTTTTTATTCTTTCTCAAAGTTTTTGTAGTCAACCAATAAGATAAATTTTCAATCCACTACCATTTCGTTTTGCAACTTTATTAACTGGAAGCCATGCACTAATACAAATATCTACTTTCTTCATGTTAGAAAAAAATGTTCATATCAATAAGGAATGTCATAGAAGGAAGAAGAGTTGGACTTTAAAAAGAAATATTTGAACAAAAATGAAAGACTGAAAACCCATTTCTGTGGCAAGACCATATAAATGGGATGCTCTCTACATCTAGAAGATTAAGGGTGGCATGGGATTTGAGTCATATTACCTGACCACACTGTTCAGTCTAGAAGTCCTATACTCAACCTCATTTTAAGAAGTAGTGACTTCAGCAGGCAAGTTTACTAAGTTCCCTGAAGCACCTTTTATCTATAATGACTTTGTAAAAATTTCTTCCTTACCCAATAATATATAGGAAAAATAATAAAATATTTATGAGGATTTTGCTTAATTCATCAAAATTAAATGACTAGAATTTTGTAGTTTTCCTTTTGTGAAATTGGTCCACCCTCATATTATTTATTTGTTTGTGTGTTTATTTATTTATTATTTGAGGGGGTCTCCCTATGTAGTTCTACCTATCATAGATCTTGCTATATAGACAAAGCTGGTTTTGAACACATAAAAGATCTGTCTGCCACTGATACCTGAGTCCTAGTATTAAAGACATAGCCCCAATGCCTGACTCCATCTTCATATCTTAAATGAATCAGAATAATTTAAAGTCACACCAAAGTTTTCTATTCTAAAATGTGTTGATTAGCTTTAGTGGAATAAACCAAATCTGTGTTAATCCCCTAATATTTATCTTTCTTTTTTTATTTTACTGAACACTTGATGTATTCTGATGAAGCCATTATCAGTATCTCAATTTTATTATTGTATATAACACAAAGTTTTTCAAGATTAAAATGCATTTTGTCTACTGATACATATCAAAATTAAAATTATTTCTGGACTTATTTGAGTAACTTTTTCCTAAAATTCTTATTTGAAAATTTCTATATTCCCTGACATCAATTATTTATTTTTAAATCAATCTTGGCTGCACTTTTGTTCCTACACCTTGATCTAAAATGATGTATCCTTTATATACATTAACTACACTGTCTCTATGGTAGCTCAAATAATTAAGTCCATTTCCCATTAATTATTTTTCAAAGGCCAAGATTGTCTAGATAAATTCTTTAGTAATGTAACCTTAATTCTTACACGTGGCAAAGTTCTCAAAAAGTTCGACTTATTTTTGCCATTTTATTTCAAAGTGACTTTGTTAAAAAGCCATTCTTTTTCCCCCTTTCATTTCATTTAGAGGGCACTTGTGCACTCTTGGTCTCTGGTGTCATGAACAGATCTGTGGAGACATTTTTCCTGAAACACATATGATCATTCTAATCTGCTTGCCAGGAACTATGAGTAGAAATTGCTTATAAACTGGAAGCTAATTTTAGAAAACATCTGGAAACATGTATATGTTTGCTTTGTTATTTGTTTTAGTAGATCAGTGATTAAGAGTGCATACCCATGAACCTTACCTGGTCTTGAGAATATGCAGAGTCAGACTGAGCAATGGGTACTGCTCCTTAGGAATTCGTACAGACGTTCAGCTGAATTCATCTCTCAGCATCTTGGCCAGGGTCCACGACCATCATGAAAAACAAACTTGAACAGGTATTGCCTACCTTCCATCCCCTTACTATGATTTTTTTTAATATTGTGTGATATAGTCTTCTCTCTTACTTTTCTATTGGGAACCCCATGATCATTTCAATGGTTAGCTGTGAGAAGTATGAAGGAGCTTAAAGGGTTTGTGGCCACATGGGGAGAGCAACAATACCAGGGTCTAAACCACCAGTCTGGGAGCACATAGGGAGGGACCCATGGCTCCAGCTATATATGTAGGGGAAGATGACAGTGTCAGGCATAGGTGGGTGAGGAAGTCCTTGGTCCAGTGAATGCCCCAGTGTGGGGGAAATCATAGATGGGGAGATGGGAGTGGGAGGGTGGATGGGGCATATTCTCATAGTCACAGGAGGAGTGAGGATGGAATAGGGGGGTTCCTGGTGGGAGGGAAATGGGGGAAAAGGGATCACATCTGAAATATAAATAAAATATTCAATAAAAATGTGAAAAATATTGTGTGACAGGAAAAAGTCATCCTTCTTGTGGCAAACATACATGAACATATTTTTATCAACATAAATTGTGTATGCTTCTGGCTTATTATCCTCTAAAGTTTAGAACTCACATATCCCTGACATGTTCTTCCCTTCATTCCTTGACACATGATGTTGTACTGGACAACTTACTGTAGCCCAGTTTTTGTCAATATTTTTAATTTCTGGGTAAATGTGTGTGTGTGTGTGTGTGTGTGTGTTTTGATCAAATCAACCCTCAATTCCCACCCCTCTAATTTCTCCCCTGTTCCCACATGATTTTCGTTCCCAATGTCATATGCTATTTAAAAAAAAAAAAACTTCAGAGTCCACTTAAGTGCTGCTGTATGTACACAGGTTTGAGGCCATCTACTGGGGCATGGGTAGCCTCTCAAGGCTTTAATCCCCAAAGAAAACTGACTCCTCTAACCTCAGTACCCATCAATTTTCAATAAATCTTTAGCTAGGGATGAGACTGTTGAGTATCTCTCTCATTTGTGCTGAGAATTTTGCTGACTTAATATTATGGAAGTTTTGTCCATGTAGTTAACAGACCCTGTGAGTTTATGTAGGCAATAGTCCCACTATGTTCAGAAAATACTGTTTTACTGCAGACTTCAAATATTAGTGGATCTTCCAATATTTCTGCCCTCTCTTCTACAATGATCCCTGAGACTTGGCAGAAGAGGTATGAAATAGATGTCTGATTGAAAGCTGACACTCCATTGTCTCTTTTACTCTTCCTATTGGGTCTCTGTGTTAATCACAAATGTAGTTTCTCTGATAAGGGTTGAAAGATGCACTAATCTATAGACATAAAGATAATAATTTCAGGGGAAGTTTATCACTATGTCCATTTAGAAGAATAATAGCAGTAGATTTTCCTCTAGGGCTTACAATTTGGTCAGACATAGGATTTTATGCAAGTAAACAGTATCTAACATTAATGTTGTCTTGTTGAATAGACTAGCCTACAGTCTTTGGGCAATTTTAATAAAATAAAATATAGCTTACTGTAAGAGAAATATATATGCATATATATGCATACATACATATATGTACATATATACATATATATGCATATATGTGTATGTATGCATATATATGCAGGCATTCTACTATTGAGCTACATCTTCAGCTCTTGTTCAAATTGTTACTTCAAGACATAGAATTACTAAGTTCCCTGGGCTGGTCATGAACCCACTCTGAAGCATTGGAAGGTCTTGAACTTTTATTCTTTCTGCCTCAGTTTTCCAAGTAGCTATAATTATAAGCTTGTGCCACCATGCCCCATCACATTCTTGTATTGGTCAAGAGAATGATATCTTACTTGTCCCTCTGGGCTAGGTTTCTTGGGGCTTCTAGGAAACTGTAAGAAAGCAGACCCTCTGTGGACCTAGTCCAGTCAGTGTGTAGACATGTGGTCTGTCCATAATAGTCAGAGATCTGTATGGGAGCTCTTTTACTATGGCAGGAAGGCATCCAGGGCTTTGACAACCACAGAGACAGTGTGAGCCTGTCTTAAGCCCTCTCTTATTGGCAAGCCAAAGCAAGCCGCCAAGGTTCATGAAGGTAGGAGAGACTAAGTTGATAGATGGAACATAGTATAAGCTGACTACAGTATGCAAGGTACTGGATTTTCTCTGTGACAGTGAACTACACATAGGAAGAGAAATCCATAGAGAGAATTCTTATGCTTAAGTCAAACTGGCAGCTGTCTACAGGTATGATTTGGGGAGAACCTACTGATTTACTATCCATGTACAACTGACATGATTAATGGAAAAGACTACTATTTGAGCCTATTCTTTGCTCAAGGCTCTGAGAGATTATGTTCAGATGTAAGCATATTATCATATATGAGGCATCATATTGAGCCTCTGGTTCTTATTGCTGTATTCTCAGAGTAAGACTATGTGGTAAAGTTTGAAAAAGCTAAGGTCTGTCTGGATAGAAGCAAATAAAGACTAATGATAATACTTCTCACTCTTGGCTAAAAATGCTCAAGAATGATCTATCTTGAGCAGTGTTATTGTCAAATAAGTTAAGCTTAAGCTACTTCAAGTATGAATAGCTAATCAAGAAGTTCTGCTTATTGGGGGGATAGCTAAGGTTGTAGAGAAGGAATAGAAGGAATTGAATGTGACCTGTTAAAACCAGTTTGTCTGTGTTGCCTTTGCTTTGATTCATTTAATGTCCCATTTCCAACAGTCAAATGACCAGGGGGTTGGATGCCACATGGGGCCTTGGCTTCAGGCATTCCTTTACTTAAGATTCTCTGAAATTTGGTTGGCCAAGCACTCCATTGAGTGATAATCTTCCTTCTGTCACAGTTACATTGTGTGGACTTATTCATTATGCTCAACAAACCCTGTCAAACAAACCCTCTCCCAAGGAACTGCCACTGTGGGAATCTAGGAACCCCAAGATCCAAGCTTAGAAAAAAGACAAACAGGCTAAGAAATTTGAAATTTCTCAGCAGAAAAAAAAAAAAAAACTCTAAATGAATGCCTCTATATTCAACCAAATATTCTGTTTCATGTTTTTACCTACAACCTCAGCTCACACTTATAAACACAGACACAGACATAAACAAACACACACACACAAACAAACAAACATATTCCAAACAACCTTAAAGAAAAGTAGCACATTTCTATTGTTTGTAGAGTTGTAGGATTTTTATGCTATCATCGTGGCCAATTCATCATTTGCTAACAGTTGTAAAATCAAGGCTATAGTAAATGGGGATCTGCAGGACTATGGCTATTACTATTTCTAATGTTTCCAAGATTCTTCTGTTCTGTTTACAGATTCAAGCCATATATTTTTTTTTCTCCTAAGCACCTGCACTGATTCCCTATACCATCATATTCTGCATTTAGACGAGACCTCTCTGTGATGCCAAAATATTCGATGTTACTAAAAGCATGCTATTGATAATCATATCAATTATGTCTTGAGTGTTATAGTTAGTGTATCTATTAATAAAACCTGTGTTTTTCTCCTTTTATGGCTTGTGAAAAAAAGAATTCAAAGAAACACAAATGGCACTATTAAAGCTACCAACAATAAAAGTCAATATTTGACAGCAGCAGATAATTGAAGAGTTGCATTTGTCTGAATTCAGATTTGGAGCTTTCTAAATGTGCATACATTAGCTGAGCATGAGAAGCAGCAAGCTGTCAAATGATAGAGCATGGATGTGTTGAAAATGAACTTTTTAGAAAAGTAGGAAAATTGCTGATGTGAGGCTAGTACATAAAGTACATACACCTCTCCTCTCCACTAGATTGTCTTCAGATACACCCATAACTCTGAGTCTATGTTGAAAAATCCCTCCCCACTCCAAAAACATCCATTTTAGCCTTAAAGTGAATTTTTTCAAAAGGAAGGAGAAATTTTCTTGTGATTTCTGGAAGCTTATATACTAATAATATAAAATATAAATTAAACTTTATTTAAAAGTTCATAATTATATTAAGATATTTAACCATGACACTATACTTTTCCATGTCAACGTGTTTTCACAGCATAAAAATAGTAACAAAGAAAAATAATGTACTTGACATTATTAAAATCATGCTATTGATATTCATATAAATTATATCTTGAGCATTATGGTGGTTTGAATACCTTTGGCTCCCATAGATTCATGTGTTTGAATGCTTGGCCCACAGGAAGTAATATACTATTAGGAAGTGTGGCCTTATTGGAGTAGAAAGAGTGGCCTTGTTGGAAGGTGTGTCACTTTGGGGGTGGAGTTTGAGATCTCCTACACTCAAGCTATATCCAGTGAGGAATCCCAGTTTCCTCCTGGCTGCTTTCAGATCAAAATGTAGCATTCTTGGCTCAGTCTCCAGTACCATGTTTGTCTGCAAGCTGTTGTGCTTTCTGCCATGATGATAATGGACTAAGCCTCTGAAACTGTAAGCCAGCCCCAGTTAAATGTTATTCTTTATAACAGTCATGACCTTGGTCATTGTGTCTCTTCACAGCAATTGGTATCCTAACTAACACAAGTGTTATGTTTAGTTTTAAATAAATACATTGAAGTGTGTTTATTCAAAGTGATGTGAGGTTTGGTATCAATTTAAAAATTCAAACCAAAGCAAACGTGTATTATATTTGCCTACACTTTGCCAACCAATGGATACAAATGAAGAGGAAGGCTAGGTGTTATTTTCATTTTCTACAAATCTTGTTTTCACAGAGTTTTCCTCTCCACACCTGACCTTTCAAACATATTTTTATTTATCATAAGTTATTTCTTCTAGTACCAAGAATGTTTGTTTGCAGTAAACTCTACATCTCTGTATGTAGATTCTTCACTGCACCATCTTCTCCATGTTCATTTAGAAAGATGTAGAAAATGCTTTCCCAAAGCATCACTGTACTTCCTGCTTAGAGGAAAGTATGATTACTGCTTAAGCTACCCCATTTTCCTATAAAATACACAGAAGCACCTTGCAGTTGATGTGTAGTGAAAACTTCTTACTAGCAATCATATATACTTCTAGAAGTGCCAGGCCTGTTTGCTTTTAAGTCATCTGCAGGTTAAATCTACCTTACCTAAGATGTTTGAGACTAGAGGTGCATTTTTGTGGTTTTTTTCTGATATTAGACACAAATCTAAACAGAAAGCACCCTTGTTTATTTGGGTTTTATATACATTTCTATATACAGGCTAAAGATAATTTTATGTGATATTTTTAGAATGTCGGTTTGATTGCAACCTATTACATGAGGTCATGTGTGGAATTTTCTACTTGTGGCATCATGTAGCATCTCAAAAAGTTTTTAACTTTTACATTTTAGATTCCAGAGTTTGGGAATAGGGAATGTTCAATCTTAATTTATGATAGTTTGCCAAATCTCATTATATATAAATAAAATGAAGAATAGTTAAGAAAAATGAAAACTTTCAGTACTGATACAAAATGACAGATAATATGGCACTATCTATGAAATTTCCTAACGCAAAAATACCCTCTGACAAAGTAATATTGCTTTGAAGAATATAAATGAATGCTGTGTTAGCATGTTTCCTGGAGCATTTTTCAAAAAGGCAAGAAAACCTGGGAAACAAACTGCATGTCCATCAGTAAAATAATGGATGAATAAATTACACCATATCTAAAAGATACTATTCTGCAACTATTTTTAAAAGATTGAGCTAGATCTATTTTGATTTGGGAGTACCTGTGACATATCATTTAGTAAATCATCAGGTGGCAAAGGAAAGTACACATAATAGCATATTTTGTCAAAAAACAGATGCATGGTGTGTGTGCTTTTGTATTTATTTGTAAGGTTATGGAAGGCTAATTATAGGTATTAAGGCTGATTTACTCAAAAAGAGGTAGGTAGATAGATACTTACATTAAAAGTAAAATCTTTGCACTATTTTCCTACTTATGATTATCAATTTTATAATTCAAAGATTTTAATGAAGGAAAAAATTAACAGGAACAGGAGACCCTCTTGAGAAGCATGTGCCCACTCTAGATGTGGCCTTCTCTCCTTCACTTACATGTCTTTCTCCCCCTCTTAATGTTCATCCTTAAAGCTGTATTAAAATCCTTTCTTTGTAAACGACTTTTGCTTCAAAAACATGAAAGCAGGAGAAGGCAGAAAGCTCAATAGAGTACTACCTGTAAAGGGCATGAAATAGATAATACACAATTATGGAAACTAACACTATTAAGCATGGTTTTGGTGCCTATAATATGCTTGCCATGGAGGTCAGCATCAGGAGAAACAGAACAGTGAAATAAGCTATCTTTGTTCTTCAAAAATCCTGCCTGCCCACAAAATGCACACCTACCTCAAAGACAACACTTTGTTCAGGGCTGGAACACATATGTGTCTCTTTAATTAGAAAGAAAGTAAATAGAGACTCGGTTATCTAGAGCAGATTCTGTAGGTACAGCTGAGACTGCCATCTTCCATTTCATCTCCCAGTCATTACCACATCACTGCACACCAGTCTAACTTTTAAATGCTAGGAGGAGAATCTCTCCTTTGAGTGCTTCTTGGTGATACTGGCCATGGCCCTAGCAGGTCAGAAATACTTGAAAGTTATTGCAGGCCTCAGTCAAAGACCCAAGGCAATTGGTAAAAGTCTCCAGTTTTCTTGTTTCTTTGGTAGATAAAATCTAAGGTCTACACTGTCTTCTTGAGTTACCTGGTAGGATTATGTTTCAATTTCTATAATGACAGCCTGCTAGATAGCATCTACCACACTGGCCTTGATCATCTGTACTTCCTTGCCCTACCCCTTCTTCTGATTCATTCTAGAAATCATTGCAGCCAAACCATTATCTACAGAACCCAAATAAAGGAAGGCAGTGGAGGATAACAGACTTGTTTGTACCTTTGGACTTCATAGTTTTTTTATTTACATTTATTCATTTATTCATTTATTCTATAAATATGTACAAAATTCCCTATGTATCAATGCCTAGACAGAAAAATAAATCATTGCAGGTATTTTGGGAGAAAGATTATTTAAAAATAATATTAATAATTTTATATTATTGATATGAGGAGCTGACACAAACTTAGTAATAACACAAATTGATCTTATACCTCTAGAAGTCAAAAGTCCATAGTTAGAATCTCTAGGCTAAAGTCAAAGTATACACACATGCCTTCCCATGTCCCACAGTTCAACTGCATAGATCAGAGGATAATTTTTAGAAGTCGGTTCTTGCCTTTCAGTTTGGTCAGGCACAGTTTCTTTTGCTGTCTGCTAGGCTAACTGGCCTACAAGCTTCCAAAGGAACTGCTTGTTTCTGCCACACATCTTGAAATAAGTAGTGCATGGATTATAGGTGCATACTAGCAGATCAAGGGTTGTGCAGGGGTTCCCAAAACCAAACTCGGGTCCTCAGACTTCTGCCCCCTGATTCAATTTATGAAAATCAATCTCTCTCTCTCTCTCTCTCTCTCTCTCTCTCTCTCTCCTCTCTCTCTCTCTCTCTCCCTCTCTAGTTTTTTTATTGAATATTTTATTTATTTACATTTCAAGTGCTATCCCCTTTCCAGGTCCCCTCCAGGGAAACCCCCATCCCATTCCCCCTCCCCCTGCTTCTATGGGGGTGTTCCCCTACCCACCTACCCACTCCTGCCTCCCTGACCTGGCTTTCCCCTACACTGGGGTATCGAGCCTTCACAGAACCAAGGGCCTCCACTCCCATTGATGCCAGATAAGGCCATCCTCTGCTACATATGCAGCTGGAGACATAGGTTCCTCCACATGTACTCTTTTGTCGGTGGTTTAGTCTCTGAGAGTTCTGAGGGTCAGGTTGATTGATATTGTTGTTCTTCCTATGGGACTGCAAACCCTTTCAGCTCCTTCAGTTCTTTCTCTAACTCCTCCATTGAGGACCCCATGCTCTATCCAATGGTTGGCTGTGAGCCTCTGCCTCTGTACTTGTCAGGCTCTGGCAGAGCCTCTCGGGAGACAGCTATATCAGGCTCCTGTCAGCAAGCACTTCTTGGCATCAGCAGTAATGTCTGGGTTTGATGACTGCACATGGGATGGATCCCCAGATGGGGCAGTCTCTGGATGGCCTTTCCTTCAGTCTCTGCTCCATACTTTGTCTCCATATTTCCTCCCTTGAGTATTTTTCCCCTTTCTAAGAAGGATCAAAGCATCAGTACTTTGATCTTCCTTCTTCTTGCGATATTTTATTTATTTATATTTCAGATATTATCCCCCTTTCCCACCCCCCAAAAACCTCCATCCCATCTCCCTCCTCCTGTTTCTATAAGAGTATGCAATCATCCACCCACCCACTCTTGCCTCCCTGCCCTCGAATTCCCCCACACTGGGGCATCTAGTCTTCACAGGACCAAGGACCTCCTCTCCCACCTATTCCCGACAAGGCCATCCTCCCCTACATATACAGCTGGAGCCATGGTTCTCTCCATGTGTATTCCCAGGCTGGCTGTTTAAACTCTGGGAGCTCTGGATGGTTGTCTCTCTCCCCTTGGGGCTACAAACACCTTCAACTCCTTCAGTCCTCTCTCTAACTCCTCTCAGAGCAGTTCCTTACATTTCTATTGCACCCTGAGAATGGGATACAATTTGCTATTTCATTGTATACCTTGAAATTTTTTGTGACATCTGGAAAATTTGAGTATTGTAATAAGGCGGTATCTCTGTGATTTAGATTCTGCCTTTTCACAGTTTTTGCTGATGTTTGACAGTTGATTGTTGTTTGTTGTGGATGATATTTGTCTATTATGATTTTAATAAAGAACGTTTACAAAAACTTTAATCTTTGTTGTGTGTAGTCATTGAAGTTTCAGTGTTATCTAAGAGGACAACCAGTGGTTTAGCAACGATTTCTTTAAACACTCAGAACTAAATGGATCAAAGAAAAACAACCAAAACCTGACTGTCCTAGTCTTTCAATATTGACTATAATAACGATAATCATTCAGCTCTAATCCAGGATACCTAAAACTGACTCAGCTTTCATCTGCTGATTGTGCAGAGTTCAAGAATCAGCTAGAGGCATGAGCTTGATTCTTACAGGACTTTTATAAACACACAGAAGCCCTGGGCACACGTTATACTGATGATCTCTAGTACATGGGATAGCATTGCGAAGACCTTATTCATCTAAGAAGCATCCTCTTTATTTCTCCTTTCCAGACCTTTGTGTCTGTCTGCTCTTTTGCCCCATGTATATGTCCCTCACCTCAGGCAAATAGGTACATGTTTTGGGTACATTCTATCTAGAAATTTGATCTAGCATGGTGTAATAGACATTAAATTGGCAAAATTTTCAAATTGTTTGCATCTATGTGTATATTTTTGTGTATATTCACCTGTGTGTGGCTTACAGAGACCAGAAAAAGAGAATCAAATCTCCTGGAACTGGACCTACGAGTGACTGTGAGTTGCCAGGTATGAGTGTTAAGAGCCAAACTCGAGTCTCCTCCAATGTCAGCAAATGTTCTTAACCACTGACCAATCTTTCAACCCTCTATATTGGTAAATTGTCCTGTGTTGTTTGTGCTTGTTGAAAGTCAACTCTGGAAGCAAGATGAGACCCCCATCCCTTTATCTTAGACTCAAACATATTTGCCTCAAATGTCTTTCCAGACATTTTATAGAGATAAAAAGACTCTGTAGATCTGTGACAAGGAGAAAGGGCCATTACAAGCAGCTAAGAGTCTTATTTGAAGGTGATGGAGCTTTTAAGAACTGGTGGCTAGTGGAAGGAAGCAAGGTCGCTGGGAATTCATTGGCCTCTGTGACACATTCAACATCTAAAGTCTAATGCTAGCCACTGTAATGGACACAATGGCAGCAGTATCTTTAGTAGGCAATTTTAAAATTGTATGATGTCAACTGCTTTTGAACAGTGGAACACTTGCTAGGAATCAAATTTCATAAGCATGAGAGAGACTAAGCCACACTTTTTCTCTAACATATGGTATTTGATGGCAAGTAATGCTATGTAAAATTATAGAATAGTGAATGGTGTGTGATATAAGCTTGTGAATAGTGGTATTGGCAATAGAATCCTATGAATAAATACAAATATAGATTCAGACTGCATATATATCTCATTAAGGACAAGAAGCTGCTCTGGGTCTGGTGGAAGAAGTTGACGTTCATCTGTTCTGCCACCCCTCTATCCCCAGTAAACAATGGTATATCATTATTTCTAATACTGCTCGGCAGGGATCTTACAGTGATCCTAATAGAAAGACCCATTTTATATGATAAATTTGAACTTTATTTTACCTATTTAAGGGGGAAGGGTTTGGTATGGATTACAACTCAAGCATACTCATCTTTGATTTGGACCTATCATGACAAAGCATTCATGGTGGTAGGAGTTTGAGATTGCAGATGATCACATTGCATCCATAGCCAAAAAGCAGCAACTGACAAAAGCTTGCATTGAATTTCTCCTTTCTATTCACCCCAGGGTCCCAGTCCATGGAATGATATCATTCTCAATTAAGTTAGATCTCTCCCCAGTTTGCCTAATCTAGATAATCCCTTATAAGTATACCCAGAGTCTTATTTCTTCTTCAGTGATTCTGGATCCTGTCAAGTTGATAATCAGAATAACCATCAAACCATGCCTAACTATTACTTATGACATACTTTGCACATTGAGCAGTCTTAATCAAGGAATCTTGGAAAAGAAAGCAAGTGACGTCCATAGGATGGCTACTTGGGATGCCAGCTTTGCCTCAGAGAATGAGAAGATAGATTGGATTTGCATGAGCAGATGGAAAGAAGAGGTGTTAGTTTAAGCAAAAGAAAAATTACAGATAATCATAGAATTTGGCAAAGCATGGGGATCACATTCTGACTAGGGTGTTTGTCCTGTGGGAAACATTGAGCACAAAGGAAAATTAGGAGGGAAGGGTGTGATAAAACTCTATTAATAGCAACAATGTCAATATCTACTAGCTCTAACATGTTTATCCAATTCTTTCCTGTCTATTATGTTAAATGCTTCATGTGAATTGTATAATTTAATCATCTACAAAACTCCGTGAATTAGATGCTATCATTGGACTCATTTTACAAAATAGTTTCATGAAATTAACTAAAGGATTTCACAACTGTCGCATTCTTTGGGTACAGATACCCATAGGATGTTCACTACTAGATTATGCTACCTTGATTTCCCAGCTCTATACTATGAATTGCAATGTTACACAAAAACTGGCCTAGCAGGCTTAAGCAAAAGGAAACCCTTAAGAATTTTAATTTTGGGGCTTGGGAGACTGTTTAAAGCATGTGCTTCATATAAGTGTGAGGACTAGAGTTTGGACCCCCAGATTTTGCATAGTCTCTGGTAGGTGTGGTGGCTTGCCTATAAATCCAGCCTCAGAAGGTGAAGATGAAGTCTCTAGAGCATGCTGAGTAGCGAGGCTATGGGAGTTCTGGGTTTGATGACTAGTAAGTTCTGAGTTTGATTGATTTTACCTCCACTAGTAAGGTGAAAGAGCAATTAGCATTATTCTCAATATCAATCTCTGGACACATAAGCATGCAAATATGCATTCACATGCATGCACACTACAAGCACACTACAAAATGGCAAAAAGAAAAAATGATAATCTGCAAATGTAATATAGAGTAGAACACAATTATCCCTGATATTTGTGGGGGCCTGACTCCAGAATTGCTGAAGATACCCAAAGCCTAACTAAAGGAATGCAAGTCCTTTGTGGAAATGTACAATACAAATAATACATAGTCTTCTATTGTTTAAGGTACAATGGCAAGGAAAAAAGCATGTGTACATTCAGTACAGACTCATTGTATTTTACTAACATTTCCAGTCCATGATTAGTTGAATTTGTGAATTCATAATCTCTAAGTACAGAGGGCAAGCTGGTATTTATTTCTCTGTTAAGGATCTTTTCAATATTTAAGTAGTATATGACACTATTTACAAACATAGATAAAAGAATCAAAAGCATGCATACATGTAATATAGGTGATACATTGTAAGAATTATTAAGAAGTATATGTGAAAATGATTTGCGTCTTGGACAGAGTCTCATGTTCATCTTTGCTATGTATGTCCCATAAGAAATTATGACCTATAACTTAACTGTGTGCACGCCAATTTCCTCATTAGTAAGATGTAAAAACTAGATGATGTAACCAAATATCATAATACTTACCTGTAATCACAGTACTTGGAAGGTAGAGGCAGCAGAATCAGAAATCCCATACATCCTGGACTACAAAGTGAGACTCAAAAGTAAAGAAGCTAAACCGAACCTAAAACCAAGCAAAAGGATACATGCTAGTATATAATGTACTTGGTACCTGGTACAAATACTATATTTTATAAATGTTGATTCTCTTGTCTTTCCTCCTGTTACTTACCAGCAGAACGTATTAAAGCAAGGACTGAAGGAAATGAAGGAGTTTGCAACCCCATAGGAAGAATAACAATATCAATCAACCATACCCCCCAGAGCTCCCAGGGACTCAACCACCAACCAAAAAGTACACATGGAGGGAACCATGAACCCAGCTGCATATGTAGCAGATAATGGCCTTGTCAGGCATCAATGGGAGGAGAGGACCTTGCTCCTGTAAAGGCTCGATGCCCCAGTGTAGGGGAATTTGAGGGCAGAGAGGTAGGAGTAAGTGGGTGGGTAGGGGAACACCCTCATAGAAGCAGGGGGATGGGGATGGGGTAGAGGGCTTCCAGATGGGGAAACAAGGAAAGGGGATAACATTTGAAATGTAAATAAAGAAAATATCCAATAAAAAAGAAGAAATAAATATAAAATACAAAAAATTAGAAAGTTTTCAAATTATACATACCATTGTAAGATTTATTTAACGGAGTTATTTGAAACAGTGAGATGAAGTGGAAACATCTAGTTTCTCTGGAAAGTTAGTTATGTCAAATGATGTTTTTCTGAGGCACACAGGTAAAAGGATGTCTTCCTAAAACAGACACATGAAAGAATGTTTGCCTGAAGCAGACACGGGTGAAAAGGATGGTTTGTTATAGTGGACACATGAAAGGACCCATGATGAGAGAATATAAATATGACACCACAGACAGTGGGAGACAAGCAGAGCATCAGTTTGATTTGCTCCAACTCCCTATTTTTTTTTTTTTTTTGCTAAGGATATGCATGTATTGGTTCACCTTACATAGCATTGTTGAGCTCAACGTGTAGTAATGCAGCCATTAAGAGAAGCTCACCAAAGAACTGCTCTTTAGGTTCTTGCGGCAGTTTGATGCTTCTGTGGCCTCACCTTAGGCTAGTTGTTAAGCCTGGCAGTTCTTTCAGGATTAAACTACAGCTACTTGATGTCTGCTTGCTGAAAGGACTGGACTGTAGCTGCTGGTTTGTGCCTGTTGTCTGCCTGCCTAGAGGACTGGTCTGCAGCTGCTGAGCCGTGTCTGGTGTTTGCTAAGGGACTGAACGGCTGCCAAAGATCAAGCTCACCCCCAAAGAACTATTGCTGAACAGGTCCACTTCCCCCATATCCTAATAACTTTTCTCTTCCACTACCTCTGCTGGGTGGTGGCCTAGAGGAGAAACTGAACACTTATTAAAAATAGGTTGCAAAACATTTATGCTTATAGTGAGAAGAGACAGCCTGAATAAAAATTCATTCACTAAACATTTATTTGTTACCAATTATGTGGTCTTCTTCTCATTGTTGAGTTTTAAGGAAACAAAGTAAACTGGGCCATAGTCTGTAGACTGCACTTAGAAGGAAATGCATGAGTAGACAAGTCTAAGCCAATGACACAAGCATCCCAATGGAAGTTATACCAGAAGGAGGAAGAAATTGGACAGAGAGTATAAGAATCTATGACTGGTTTTTACAGTGGCATTCATCAATTTTAAAGTTCAAGAAAAAAGTCTTCTTACAAATCATTCCCCTAGATCCTCATGTTATCTTATTAAAAATAAGTGATTTTTCTTGTCTTACTTCTCCAGCTCCAAAGCAAGACTATATGTGGAGAAAATGAAGTTCACTGGCCAGAAGAGTGGTAATTTCTGTATCACTGTCCAAGAAAACAGCTGGTGAAAGCCAAATAGCTTCCCAAGGGACCTATACAGTATTCTCATCACTCAAGGGGTGCAGGACAATACTGGAAGGATAAAAGAACTTCAACAATTTTCAGTTGCGAAGGAACTTAGAAATTACTTAGAAATTATGGATAAACAAGAAAAACGCTTTCCTTTTTGTGCTGAGAGTGTGAATGGGGAGAAACTAGTCAGGAGCAGAGACAGAATTGGCCATAATTCATCTTTGAGAGATTTAACTTGCTCTCTTTCTTCCTTTCTCTACCTTCCTCCACCTCATTCCCATTACCCCTCCCTCTCCTTCTCAGTGTCCTTCCTTTTCTTTCTCACCCTTCCCTTTTTAGACATCTTTCTGTGCATCCTAGACTTACCCTGAACTCGGGATCCCTCTGCATTAGTTCCCCAAGGGCCAGGCTCACAGAGGTATGCTGCCACACTCAGTTCACTGGCTATCATGGACCACTACTAACTTGGAAGTTTTCTGCTTGTTAGTCCCTTCACCACTGCTTTGGGAACCTTCTAGCCTTAAGTGGAACTATAGCAACAGACAGAAGGACAGGGTATCAGACAAGAGCCTGGCAGGTTCTATCACAAGCTTAAACAATGGTTTTCACGTAGATGTTGAACTAACAACCACAAGCCCACAGAACAGAAAGATGTCTACAGCTCTGTGATATGGATGACTGAAGCCAAAATTCTGTAAAGCTTTTTTTTTTACCCCCTAGAAAAGGCTGAATGTTGAAAAGAAAAAGAGGCAAACCTTAGGGTATTTTTCTTTCTTCAGACGTATCTTATTCATCTTTTGGGTTTTTTTTTTTTTCTTTCTGAACAGAATTACTAGGCAATGCTACCATTTTACTAGTGCAAAAGTATGTCTTTTGCACTTCCAGGACTATTTATGGAATTAACTCCAGTTCTCACATATGGACTCAGTACATTGAAATACTGTGTTCCATGCCATATACAAAAATAAATAAAAATGATGATGTTTTCAATAAGCCTCACTTGCTCCCAGTTGAGAGTCTTTTGACCCAGGGGAAATTCAGGCCAAGAACCCCAGTAATATATTGCTATTACTTATTTTGCTAAGGCTTCAGTAGCTCATGTGTGTAAATTACCAGAGATGTCAACTGCCTGTTGAGAGTGAAGTATTTTTAAACAGGGACAAATTTTGATACAAGCTCCTAACCTACCTTGTCAAAAATTTCAATATTATCAAAGGTTAAAATGAAACATCATATGGTTTCATTAACAGAGAGCTAGTCCATCTTTCAAGTAAATAATATAGTTTGGTGTTTTTCCCACAACCCCCCTATAAGAAAATGAAAAATTCATATGACCCAATTTTATTCCTGTGATGTGTAACACATGTTCATTATTCATTATTTTAGAGAGGCTGAGTTTAATATCTGGAAATGCTTTGACAAATCGTGTGTGTGTGTGTGTGTGTGTGTGTGTGTGTGTGTGTGTGTGTATACATGTGGGATTAAAACAAAAGCACATTCTTATAACATTTCTGTCTTTAAAAGAACCCATAATTCCAGGATTGTCACTATGCCTCAAAAACTGAAAAATTTGCTCTTCTGTAAAGCTTACCTATTTAATTTCTTGGAATGGAATCAACAATTATCAACCTTTCCCCATTGTGAGTATCATATAAATAACGGCAATACCACCACCATCACCACCTCCATCAGCAACCCGTCAATAACACGGCTGACACAGCCAGGTCAAGCTTTTGGCAATCCCTGAAAGTCTACAGAGAAGTAAACTGGTGTGGGATACGGGGCCACTTCAGACTGTCAGCATCAGCTGGCTATGATTTACTTCATGCTCTATCAGAGGTACGGTTTTGCCAGATGCAGAGAGTTTCTGTGATTGTGTGATGCTTGGAATTCTGGGAGCTTTTCAGTGAGTGTATAAATGCTAGAGCTCTGAGACATGGCGTTGGTGATTATTCGTTCTTCAGAGGGGTTGGTTTAAAAACTGGTGTAAAAATCAATCCACATAAGTAGAGTGCTGATGAGGTGTGGTTCCCTCTGAGCAACTCTTGAGAGCTAAGTTCTTTCCCATTAATAGGAAAGGAGTGAAAATGAATATTTATAGGTACGACCTTGGAATTTTTCTAAATTTAAACATGTGAATCATTTTTAAACTTTATGCTTTATTATTATTTGCTATGGACCACACAGATGCTGCTACATTCCTTCCCACTGTTGCATGCTGATCTGCTCACCCCCACCCATATCACAACGTGATGTAAAATCTCATCATCTAAGGTTCAATATAAATGCCACCTCCTCTGATGAAGCAGATGCTATCTGTCCCCCAGTCAAACTTCATCTTCACGAAACAATCGAACATAAAATCTTTTGCCTGTGTCCTTCACAAGATGAACAGGCATAGATTCAGCCCATATTTAGGGAAGTTCACAAGCATCAGGAAATTAACATCCTTTGGCATTAATTTCAAACAAGGAAAATGGTGTGATGAATAAATGCATCATATCTCCGACTCCAATAATAACAATATTGACTTATATCCTTAACTATCTCCAGTGCTTCTCAGTGGGATTGAGTTCCTACTGCTCAGAAAAATAAGCAGCTTGTTCATGTACTTGGCATGACTCCCTGGGATTACCTTTTAAATAGACCTTATGCTCTAGGATTACTTTGGGGTATCTACTTTGGAAGAATCCAACATAACACTTCCTGGAAGTCATTTCAAAGTGACTCTCATAGAAAGGAATCTTTACCTTTTTCTGGGCTCCTTTCACACTTGGCTACATTGTGGAGCAAGTCATATGGTGTATGAGAAAGATGCAAAGAATCATAGCTATACCATTCTCCCATTAGAAACTTGAAAGTAAAAATTATGATGTATATGTATACACACAAACTACTGAAATTTCACTTTTTATATTCCTTAGTACTAAAAAAATACTAATTAATTTGCATGGCTGTCAACAGACATACAGCATTGTGGATAGCAAATAGTTTCTAATGGTTCTGCTGCCTTGGCTATTACTAAAAACAAGGAAAATAGAGTGGAGATTTAGTGTAAATTATAAATACCCAAAGTGCTTGATTCTTCCCTTTCTCCTATTCCCTTTAAAAATATATCTTAGCTGATGGAATACATTGTTGAGATGTAATACAATAGCTGACGTAACACAATGATGAGAATATAGCAGCATGATGAAACAAGGACTCCTCCTGATTACAGAGTGGAAGCAGGAAAGAATTTTATTTAAGTGTACTATATACGAACATAGATTAAGAATCATATTTACTAGCCAATGTATGTTCAAACAATCTCTCTCCCTTTCCCTCGTGTGTGTGTGTGTGTGTGTGTGTGTGTGTGTGTGTGTGTGTGTGTACTGGAGATGAATGTCTTAGCCTTATGTATGCTAGCTAAGCATTCTAGCACTGAACTCTAGTCCCAGCTCCACAGTGTGGAAAGAGATAGAAGGAAAGATTAGGAGCACCACATCAAGCACTAAAATACAACAGAACAAAATGTAGTGCAATCCTTTTCACTAAATGACAGTCTTTGAGTTGGGACATCATCTTCTCAACTCCTTCTCCTCCATCTTCCTTCTACAGAGTTCCAAATGCCATATGATGAACAGTAGAAAGCGGTGGGAGGTGTGAATGATGGATCATTGCATCCTGGAACATCCTTTAAGGCAAAGCAAGCTATATGCAGGCAAAGGACAGGGTAGATCAGGACACATCAACTAGGGCAAGCAAAAGACTATGGGATGCAAAAAAATTTCACGCAGGTCAAGAGAACAGACTTTGGACTCAGCTGGATAGTATGGTAAGTGATTTTGATTTTTTTCGACATTTTGAGTTACTTAATCTAGCTATACTTTTGCTTCCTTATAAGTAACATGGGACAAAATAGCAGCTGTCTCAAAGAGTTCTTGCCAGGACTAAATGAGATAATTAATGTAAAGATCTCAGAGAAATGTCTGGTACAGTAGTGATGATCATTTCCTCCTCCCACTCTCCTCCTCCCTTTTCAACACTATCATTAGTCATACATTCTGCAATGACAAAGAGTGAGAAAGATGAAGAGGAGACATTCTCAGCTCAGGTCATCACACTAACAAGAAAGGAGAGCTTACAGGGAAATGAGTTTGGGACTTCGAGTTTTGCAAATGAAAATAGAATCCTGCTCTATAATTAAAAATTCTTTTAGCTTCCAAGTCAATAAGATTAATTATATTTTTTAATCTGTTACAAAGGCTAGTATAGATTATCTTAATTGGATATGACCGAAAACAAATCAATGGATGGTACAGAGCCCAGGAAGCATTCTGTTCTATGGAGAAAAGAAGGCAGTTCCCTGATCATTCAAGAGAAGGAACCACTGAAACCACTACAAGAACTGAAAACAGCATTTTCAGTAACTACTGCTGTGATCCAATAAAACTTTGGTTAATGTTTGCCTTGGTTCATTTTTAATACTATAACAGGTAATTTATAAACAGCACATATTTATTCTTTTAATACTGTGTTCCAGGAAGTCCAAATTCAAGGTGCCCACATGAGTTATCTGTTGGGAGCCATTTTCTCAACTTGTAAATTCCAAAACTGCAAAAGGTATGAACTCTTTCTGGTGTCTGTTTTATAAGGATATTAAATTGTTCTATAAGGATATTAAATTGTTCATAAAGACAGGGCTCTTACAATTTAATCACTTCCCAAAAGGCTCCACCTCTTAATAACTACATGATAAGGATTAAATTTCAGTATAAATCTTGGAAGAGATACATTCAAATGATATCACTGCTAATCTAGAACAGGTTTGTGATTTTTAAAAAAGAATATTGTATTATTTGTTGAAAATATTGTTTATGAAGAAATTATAAAAAATATAAAATGATTTTAAAACTGCATACTGACTCATGTATGCAGCAAGAAAATATAATGTACATTAAAAAGGTGTCCTTCCAGAATAAAGAGAAAGACATAGGTCAATAAACAAAATACAGGAAGGAAGGAAGTCTAGAAACAGAGGCATAGAATTGAGGCATCATTTACAAATTCACAACAGTTTATGACTGCCAAGACCATTCCCAGACTGAAAACAGAGATTCTTTAGATGAACTGATGATATTGAACACACACATTGAGTAACATTTACCTTACATCACATACCAGGGCTCTAGGACAAGGATGTTATTGTTTACGTGCCCTGCTCTGTCTCTTGGCACATGTGTCTCCTAATACAAATGGCAATATTTCCCACTTTTTAGTTTGCCCAAGCTATTTCCATTCATCCCCCAAAAAACAGCAATCAGGCTCCTGGAGAAACCCTTTCTTCTCATTCACATCTCTGGTGCTTTTCCTGTGTGTGTGTGTGTGTTAGTGATGGTGGTATCAAGGACTGTGTCTTATTTATCTTATCAGTGCTAAATCCTCCATTAATACTGGCCCAGCAAATGTGAAGTTCAGTTTTGATACTTTCCTCAGCACAAAAAGAGCAAATGGACCTCAAGCCTAGATCTTCAAATTAACCTTTCTTTCTGTATATAACTTACATCCACACAATTTCAACAATATAACTGACTAAGGAAGACCTAAACATTGACAAAACAGTTGACATGTCAACATGAATGCAGGACATTTCACGGGGCCTTACAAAGAGCTACAGGCAACTAAGTATTGCTGAGAAAGGGAGAATTAGTCTTGCCTAGTGATGAGCTCCTAATGTGTCATCCATTATTAAGTGGCTAGCTCTGAAATCATATACATACAAACAACATTAAATGAAATATATATATATATATATATATATATATATATATATATATACAGATTCTGTATATAATAGTTAAAGAAAAAGAGATCATGAATGTGAGAAGCAGAGGAGGGATGGTATGGGAAGGGTTGAAGGGAAGAGAGAGATTATGTAAATATTTTAATTAAAAATAAAATAAATTTAGAAATGGCAAAATGACCAGGGATGCCTGTGCCCCATCTTTATCTTTCCAATATACAAATGAAGCAGACTTTAACAATTAGCAAGTTCCACTTTTCCATAATGATGCAACTGTATCTTGACCTTTACTAAATAGTCTTAAAATGCTGCTACCAAAATTAAAAAATTTCAGATACTTTCTAGAGGGTAAAAAAAATGCTTTAGCCAACAGATTTTACAGAGCTTATGGGCCATGTACAGCTCTCACTTTAGGAAGAATAATTTCTGAATAATGTTTTAGATGTTACAAGGTAATTTGTCAATCAAAGAGTGTTAGATATGAAACAGCATTCCTATGCACTTTTTGCTAGCCTGCAGAGTACCTTTCCATGCCATAAACAGAAGAACATGAAAGTAAAGATTCTGTATTGGCACCGCTCAACCTCTGCATGTTCAATGAATTGTGTGAGTTCTGTCTTCAGCAATGTGTCTTGCTGTCAGTTTGTGAAGAGCAACCTGTCTAGGCAACAGCCTGGGTTGTTGGGTATTTCCAGGGATCTCTATGTACTAGCAACATTTGTGTCAACTAAGGCATATTCGTTAATGTAACAACAAATAGTAACTGTTGGTATCAGCCTCCGAACCCAGTGACATCACTTCTAGGCGACTACCACTTCTAGGCGACCCCCACATCGTTGCCGAGGGAACAGCCCCACGCTCCCAGAATCCACCTGGCTCCCTCACCTTTACCTGGGAGATACTACGTCACCGCCCATATAAAACAGGCAGTACACTGGACTCGCGCTCTCTTTAACCTCTTATCTCTCCCACCTATCTCTCCCCACCTTTGCCCTTTCCCTGAATAAACCTACCCCCCCCCTTGGAACCACGTGGTCTGGAGTAGTCTATTCTGCACGGCAGCCGGGTTTTCCTCTCATCTTCCTTTCAGTAACTACTTATTGAAACACGTCCAAGAAGTTGAATAATACTATCTGAAATTACTGAAAGAAATTACATTAAAGTGGGATAGTTTTAAATGAGATTTCATCTTTCTTAGATTTGGTCACTATTTTAAATATTAACAGAGTAATTCAGGTATTCAGGTCAAGAGAATGGGATTTCTAGAAAGCTCCAAATAATGTGTAGGGTATGTGTGATGGTTACGAGCTTGATTGTTGTCCTGTAAGCGACCTATCTTTGAAGCATTGCTTGTCCACTTCTGTAAATTCACTTAAGGAATCTAAGATCCAGAGAGTTTCAGGGTGAGTAATGCCTACCTTAGAGCACTGATAGGAAAATTGAATGACATAATGCAAATAGTTGATTTATTGTTCACTCACTATTTGCCAAGTAATTACCTAAGCTCCTTAGATGCATTAATTCTCATAGCATCCTTATGCACTATGTACTATGTACAGCCATTAACCTTACTCTGACAGTGAATTGTGCTGGATATACACAGTGGTTAAATAACTTAGCTAAGAGAATGTAACTAGAGAGAAGCACAGCCAGAATTGGAAGCTAGGATGTTGGAGCTAGGCTTAACATTTTCTGTCACCCTGGAAACAATGTTCATTTATATACACAGGTGACCTTCCATATCCTGAGTATCTGCACCTACAGGTTTTATCAACCACAGATTGAAGATATTTTTTAAAAATTACATTAGTAATGAATATGAAGGCTCTTTCTCTTGTCACTAGACCCTAAGCCATACAGTATAATATTTGCATTGTATTAGATATAAAAAGTAACTGGAAATGATTTAAAGTATATGGGAAGATATGCATAAATTGCCTGCAGACACTGTGCCATTTTATATAAGATACATATGATTCTGTGTATTTAGGTATATACATGTCTCCTGGTAACATTCCTCCATGAATATGACAGATGACTGCTTATAAAGTGATCTTTACACTGCTTGGATCATCTTAAGAACAGAATGCATTCCAGTGCTTATTCTTTGTGCGCTAGTTGGAGTCACAATTTTTTTTTAAGTTATAAAACACACGTCTCCTAGGAGGTGAGAGACTCCAAAGTGAGGGACCTTAAATGAAATGCCCAAGAGTGGGGGGAGGGAACTTGTAGAGTCCACCTCCAGTAGAAAGACAGAGTATCAAGTAGAAGAATGGGGTTGCCATCCCACAGTCAAAAACTCTGGCCCAGTATTGTTCCTGTCTAAGACAACTGCAGGGACAAAAATGAACAAGAGACTGAGGGAAATGAGGTCCAGTTACTGGCCCAACTTGGGGTCCAAGGGGAGGCTCCAAGGCCTGATACTATTACTGATGCTGTGGTGTGATTACAGACAGGAGCTTAGCATGGCTATTCTCAGAGAGGTCCAACAAGCAGCTGACTGAGACATGTGCAGATACTTACACCTAAATGAAGTCGGGGACCTCTGTGGTTAAATTAGGGAAAAGCTGGAAGAAGCTGAGGAGAAGAATGACCCTATAGGAAGACCAGCAGTCTCAACTAACCCAAACCCCTGAGATCTCTCAGACCCCTGTCACCAACAAGGCAGCATACACTAACTGGTATGAGGCCCCTGACACATATACAACAGAGGTCTGCCTGGTCTGGCCTCAGTGAGAGAAAACTTGCTTAACTCTCCAAGAGACTTGAGGTCCCGGGAAGTAGAGAGGCCTGGTGAGGATGGGACTGGGAAGGGGACATCCTCTTGGAGACAATGGGAGGGAGGAATGGGATGAGGGAAGAGTGGGAGGGCAGACCTGGAGAGGGGTAATGACTGGAATGTAAAAACATAAAACTAATAAAACAAACAAACAACAACAAAAACAGGTCTCTATGCTGCCAAACTAGATGCCCCACTATGACCGAAGTAATTAAGAAGACAGGAAAGAAAAACACATAGTCCTGTGCAGTTGATTCACTGCTGCTTCTAGAATAGAGCAGATTCAATCCCCGACTTTTTTTGCTTCTGAAGGTCCCCTCTGTGGTCATTGAATCTCAGCTTCCACCACCCCAGCTCAAGCACCTCAGATGGAGTGACTGCATGCAACTTCTGTCTGACTCTTGCTTCAGTTTCGTGACTGTCAATTTGAAACAGCAGTACTCACACTGGCTTATAGACAAACACATATGTCAGTGAGCTACACCCCAGAATTTCTGGGGGAAACCTAAATGTCTTAGATGTTTCTAGGGAATGGAGCTGAGCCAGGAAACACACTTATTTTGCTAAAATTCTGCAGGTCTGGTATTCTGGAAAGACGACTCAGTGGATTAGTCTGTTTGTGTTGTTGTTGTTGTTGCCATTGCTGCTTTCCATCTGATCTGGGCAGTATCCACTGAGATAGCTGAGGTAGCAGATTCACTGGATTCACTTCCAAAATGGCTGTTTAAACTCTTATCCTTATATTACAGTGGTCCTTGACCACTGTTGCTCCACAAATTCCACTGTCTTTTAGAGTCTCTCCTGGAGGTATATCTAGGCATCCTTATCAATCTGTTAGGACCAAGGGTACATAGCTTTGTTAGAGCAGAGGGTTTTTTTTTTTTTTTTTTCACGCTCGTCTCACAACAGACTGAAACAAGAAATATAAGGCTTTTTATAGCTTAGCCTCAAACATCACTTAAAGCATATTCTACTGGTAAAATAGTTCAGTAAAACCCCGATTCAAGGACACAGCAATTAGACTCTAACCATTGAAAAAGGAGGAAGAAATAATTTGCCATGTCTCATATGTCACAGACAGAAGTGGGCAGTGTTCTCTGTGCTTCCCATTTCCTTCCTTTCAACTAACTCTTTTTTTTTTTTTAATCAGAAATGTATTTATTGGGAAAATAGATTATAGTTCATGGGGGGATGGATGGATTAAGAGAGTCTGAAAGGACAGTTTTATAAAAATATAGCACATGCTTATATGAAGTCATCAAAATGGCAAATATCAGAAAAAATACATGATAGTTACTATACTGTATAACCACAAAGGTTCATAATCTGAATGAAGTATAACTCTTTTTCATTCCAACCTGATGAAACAATGTAAAGAAAGAGTGAGGGGCTCATGATGATTTTACTGAGAGTTTTGACAAGTGTGACATGTAAATATAAGGCAGATGTCTTCATCCTGTTGATAGCAAACCCTTTGGGGGGTCGAATTACCATTTTACAAGGGTCAAATATCAGATACCAGGAATATCAGATGTTTATACTACAATTTATAACATTAACAGGTTTACAGTTATGATGTATCAATGAAAACTATTTTATATTTGGGGTCACTACAACATGAGTTATAATTTGCAGCATTAGAAAGTTTGAGAAGCATTAATTTAGGGAAGGCCAGGGACAGTATATTCACTTAGAAGTGATGGTAATACCTAGCTTCCTGCTACATCCACAGCTTCTTCAGAACAATTTTTTTCTCCCTCAAAATGAAAAGACTAATTTTCTTAGTTTATTGAAGTTATTTACATTCCACATTTTTTCTTGTGTATGTGTGGTTGAGTGAGAAGTTTCTAAATATCACAGAGAGTATAACAAGGGATACAGTTTTTAGAACAATGGGAGGCTCCTAGTTTATTGGCAAAACCTCAGTATACATTAATTTCAAGTATTTTTCAAATGAGATTTTGAATGAGAGAGTAAACTTTGTTTTTGGAGCCCAGGTCTAGTCCCTTGAATTGACCAAGCTAGTTAAGAATACAGAGTTCATTACATATAGTAACCTGTAATTTTCTGGTAAACAATATGACACCTAATTGGCACAAGATCTCATAAGCATTGGCTAAATCATCTTCTAATTGATTTCTTGAATTTTTGTACACAATCTTTTCCACAACCCCCTTGTCACTTGTCTTCATTTCCTCTACGTTGGCTTCTGTCCTTGTTAAACAGCCCTCCTATATATGGTAGACATATAAGCAGAATTACTACATTTAATAGAAGTATTAGGTCTCAAAATGAGACACATAAACACATTCCCTTTTCTCTGATTTCTGGGACATAGCATTCACGTATTCTCTCTATTTTGTTCTATAATAAGCTCAGTTTCCTCTATGGCCCATCACATATAAAGCTCCAAAAAGTGGATGGGACCTACAGTGCTTTGCACTCTCTCTAGATGAGAAGAACACAAATAGCAGCCTGTAAGCCAGCCACTTGTTTTGGCAACTAAAGTTTGTATTAGAACACATGAATGCTCATTTCTTTGTTTTTTATTGGTTATTTTATTTATTTATATTTCAAATGTTACCCCTTTCTCAGTTTCCCCTCCAAAACCCTCTATCCCACCCCCTGCCCCTGCTTCTAGTCGGTGCTCCCCCACCCACCCACCCACCCACTCCCACTTTACCACCCTAGCATTCCCCTACACTGGAGCATCAAGCCTTCACAGGACCAAGGACCTCTTCTCCCATTGATTCCAGATAAGGCCATTCTCTGCTACATATGCAGCTGGAGCCATGGATCCCTCCATGTGTACTCTTTGGTTGGTGGTTTACTCCCTGGGAACTCTGGGGGGAGCCTGGTTGGTTGATATTGTTGTTCTTCCTATGAAGTTGCAAACCCCTTCAGCTCCTTCATGATGTATTGTCCATGATTATTTTTGAGTTACAATGACAGAGTAGCAGGGATTGTGTGACCTTCCATTATATAATACAGAAGTCCTTCTGTCTCCACAGCTTCCAGATCTTTGCGTTAGCCAACAATGGCTCAAGAACGAGTAAGAACAAATGTATCTGTTCTGAAGATATCAATCTGGTGAAAAAGCCCAAATATACCTCCTGAAAACATTTCTAAAGGATGAAATGGAGTTTCAGGAAGAACAAAACCAAGAGTCATTGTTGAACGAGGGTCTGAGTAAAGAAGCCACCTTGGAAGTGGGCCTTCTGCCTTCAGCTGTCCTAGCCATTAATACCTATATAAAACAAAGTATACAGATGAGTCTTCCTATTGTCCCTGAACTCAGATTTAAAGGCTCTTAAAAAGATAGAGTGGTGTTTTAAGACCCATCTATTTTTGGAATAGTTTTGTTTTATTGTATTTTGGAATGTTATGTTAGGATGATCAAAGCACAGAATATAAAGAAATGGCAGAACAAGTTTGTAAGGCTGTGGGAGAGTCCTTAAGAGAGGTATTTTTACAGTTTGAGTGAGGAGATGGGAAGAAATTCTGTGGCAGCTGTGTTTGGTAGCATATATGTGTGTTGCTTGTATGTGCACATGTGTGTGTGTGTGTGTGTGTGTGTGTGTGTGTGTGTGTGTGATAGACATTCAGAGGCTGAAGCAAGAAGATCCAAGCTGGAGGCCTCTAATTCATTGTAATACTATCTCAAAAACCATATATATATATATGTATATATACATATATATATGTATATATACATATATATATATATGGTCTTCTCAACAGTGGAATATGAATTACATGAACTTTGTCTTTTTGATTTTGGAGCTGAAAGTTACAGTTTAAGAATCTAAGATGTATTCAAGACAGCCTAGAAAATACGAAGAGTTTCCGAGTTACACCACTTTATCAACAGCTCATACAGTTGCTGTTAAGCAAGCATGAGACACACAGGAGAGGCTGGGTATAAAGATGGAGGCAACAGTGAAAAGGGGTCATGAGAGAAGAACAGAGCAGAACAAGGAGCAATGTGCACACAGGTTACTAGTGGGTTAGAATGGTGCTTGGCTTGAGAAGCATGGGACTTGATCAGTTTAACTAACCATTTGGATGCGGATGCAAATGGGATTGTAGCCTTGTCAGAGTTTCAAAATGCTCATCAGGAGGTGCTGTTGTAGTGAGAACTTTTATGCATCTTTGTGGTGGTATGACATGAAAACCCCACTTACCCTCATTAGGGATTGGCTTTTAGTATCAAGGAAAACTGGTTGCTTTAGTCATCAAGAATTTAGCCAGAACTTATATAAGAGGCTTCTAAAACTTTAATTATCAGGAATGGGATAGGAGATGGATGGTGGGCAGTAGCAGCAGCAACAGCAACAACAACACACAGTCATCAGGAAAAATCAGAATGCCATAAAAATTTTCTCAAATCTTGCATCTCTAATTTCATTATCTTCCCCTGTCACTGGCTGCCACACAAATGTTCTTTGCAGAGGTGTTTGAGCTTTGTGTGAAAATAAAGCACAGCAGATACAGTGGGTTTGGTTTCTGTTTTTGAGTCAGCAAGGGTATCTAGAGATGAGAGGACAGGGTGTGCTGTATGATTACCAGGAAAGGAAGGTGTTTCTCATTTCAATAGGAGTACCTGCACTCTTAACAGGTTCACAGGATGTGGTTTGTGCCAGATGATAGACTGATAGACAAAATGAGCTATTCAACTGTTCATGGTGCCAAGGGCTAGATTTCCAGAGTGATCCTGAGAAACGTGAAATCAATAGGAACAAGGTTTTCGAGCCATTGGAACTACTGGTCATGCTGAGCAGATGGAGTCTTAGAGACTATGTGGTGATTAAAAAAAAATTTTTACTTACAAGATAGTTCCTGGTTCCATTTAGAAAACCAGAATCATGAAAACATGGAAGCAACATTTTAATTCTTGTATTTTGTCACAAGACTATAAGTTTGAAAGCTGATTGAGTCATTAAACAATTACACTATTAGATGCACTCTATAGTTAAGATAAATAAGACATCCTGGTGGGAAAAGATACTAAATGAAGAAAAAGAGGCAATAAAACAAAGCATAAATACCAGGTGACATTTGGTTCCCATAGGAGTTCATCTTCTGACTAGAAGAAATTTAGAAAAAGAAGCAGGAGGAGGAAGATGATTTTGTCTAACATCTTGCTTTGAAAGCAGGTGACTTTGGCAGTTGAATGCTAATAAACTCAAATTAAAAGAGACCATGCAAAGAGGTCTCTGTTCTCTTTCTTTCTTTCTTTCTTTCTTTCTTTCTTCTTTCTTTCTTTCTTTCTTTCTGTTTTGGATAGAAATGTTGTTCTTTGTGCTCCTTCTGAACATTAAATGTATATTCTAGCAGTACCAGTCACTTTAAAAAGCCAAGAGTTTGGGGGACAACCAAAGACAGCCTAGGAATAATGAACAGGTTTCAAGTTAGACCACTTAACAGGCAACTCATATAGTTAGTGCCAAACAAGCAGTCTGAGGCATGGTGCTAATTTGTTTTTAACTTTAAGTTTAATTTTTTTAAAAAAAAATCATCATCCTAGCTTGAATATACTGGGTTGCTATAGAAACAGACCCCCATCCTGCCTCATATTTTACTGTTCACAGCTTTCTCTGTGAAACAGCACAGTGTCGATTTTTTTGACTGACTGAAGAGGCAATTTCTACTATTTTTTTTAATACTGTTCATATTATCACTTGCAAAGCCGATACAGGTTGATGGTTCCTCCACCTTCTTTGCACACAGTGAGATAATTCAATGGAATAATTATAATAAACAATTCACTCCATTCAGGTTTACTGTCTCATCCTTGCTTTCTTTTCCTAGAGCATTAGAAATCCATCACCGGTTTGAGATCTCTTTAAAAATGCATGAAGGGAAGAGAATTGGCAGCAGAGTTAAATGAATTTAATTCAGCCAGATTTTACATTATTAACTCACTTCCGAAGTGCTGAATACAAGGAATGATGGAAGAAGAAAGTGGAACTAAAATTGGACCATTGATCCTGGCAGTCTGTGTGCCAAGCAGACGTGGGAAACAGCCTAGCAAAACTGTAAATGTCTTTTGACATTAGAGGTACAGAGCATTCATTTATTTGAATCAGTATAAAATGTGTATTGCCCACCCCACCCCCACTTACTACCCACTACACTCTAATCACAAGTTAACTGATGCCAGAGTTGGCAGTCTCACAGTTCAGGATTGTTCAAAAATGGCATATTAAAGCAACAGGACTTCCCTCTCTTCTGTTGGTAAAAGGAAACAGTGGCTGCCTGGAAACCAGTAGAGGAGGATGCTGGGCACCCAAGCGATTATACTCATGCTCCATAGCTTTTCTTTTGAAAAAAAAAATAGAAAGAGTCAATATACATAATAAAGTATTCAGTCAAGAAAGTAGTTTTAATGCATTTTCTATATAATTGTTCCATGCTTAGAGCTGCAAAAGCACACCACCCCCAGACAGTACATGAAATAAAGACTTTTAGAATCAATGACACTTGTACTGTCTTGTTTATCCTTTGACTTAAAAGTAGACAGCTTTTCTACAAAGATGAACACCTTTGCAGTCTCTAACACTCTGCCCATCTGCTAAGTGATGCATTCTATGTATTTGAAATGATTAAGAAGCCAAATAACTACCATTTTTTTTCTAGCATTCACAGAAATGAGTTTTTCAGAATGAAAATGCATGCTAATCATAGTTGTTAGCCTGCTGCTCTTCAGGGAGTATGGATAAGGTTGTACTTCTCTTTCTTTGATATCAGGTAAGATACTTTGGACAATGAGAACTTATTGACTGAAGTTTGTTCCTTTGTGGTGAGTCAGAGTCAGTGTATGATTTTGTATGTATCTTCTCCATGCTACAGTAGTAGCATGAGCATGGAATGCTGCTATGCAATATCCATAACCCTACGTTAAGGAGAGTCTTGCCAACATCAACTGTTGTATAAACAGTCAGAATAGAAAACAAACCTCTCTGAGAAAGTCTCTGAAAATTGGAGGATAATAGTTATTGTAGCATTACTTATCTCATACTGAATGCACCTGTGTTTCCATTAAAATGTTCTCAAAAAAGAGCAAAATAAAACAAATTTAAAGTCATAATGAAAATGAAAACATGAATAATGTCTAGTCACTTGTAAGTTCTTCAGACCTTTCATTAAACACAGTAGATATAGGACACAACTTATGAAAAATATTGAGAGTATTTCCTGTAAACATAGCAATAATATGTTGAATGACAAAATTTTCACTGGGACATTGATTCATCTATTATCTTATCTTTGGAACTTTATGGTTTACAAAAAAATACATAAAGACATTTGTGTTAGATTCTTTTCCTATTGCTGTAATAAAATACCCCAATAAATTCAACTTAAGGGAGAAAAGATTAACTTCAGCTCACAAATTTATCTTGACAGCTAAGTCAAGGCAGCAGGAGCTTGAAGTACCTAGTCTTTTCACATCCACAAACAGGAAGCTGAGAGCAATGAATGCTAGTGCTCAACTCACTTTGTCCATTTTATAGTCTTGCATCTGTGCCTATAGAATGGTCAGTTAAAATGAGTCTTTCTGTATTAATTAATCTAATCAAGATAATCCCTCATAGCATTCTCATGGGGTAATCTTAATCTAGATAATTTCTCAAAAGTATGCCTTAGAAGTTCATCTCCTAGATGAATTTAGGTTCGGTCAAGTTGGACATTAGCACTGATTATCAGCATGTTGAAGTGAAATTTCCTCCTAAAGCAAGTAGGGCCACTTCTGCCAGTGATCAATCCTCACTGAAAAGTTCCTCTGTTTCCACTTTCAGTAATAAAGGTAAGCCATTGTCACATTATCTGCTGATGGGTGACAACCGCAGGTCAAATCTAGCTTGATCAAGATAATGCAACCAATATATATGAAGAAAGTTAATAAACTGTGAGAGAACCTAAAAGTGACTCATATAAATGAAGACAAATGCCATGTCGGTTATAAATTCTATAATAATTTGAAGATTGTTTAATGTCACTAAATAATGGTGTTGCTAAAGTTATTGCCAAAAATTATTAAAGATTGTTTTGAAACAAATAATTCTAAACTTTGCTTGGAAAATATTACTTTTTTAAAAGAATATCAGACAAATTGCTGTGCCTGTTATTTATTGTTAAGATATATAATTAATCCATACAAAGCCACAGATTCAAGAATATTTGGCAAGCACAAATTGACCTTGACTCTTTTTCTCACCACAGAAGCTATGTTTTTTACTATCTGTCAGTTAATACAGAGAATCCAAAATGGTCAACATGCAAAGAATAAGACTGTGGAGTGCTAAGCATTAAATGAGACATTCATATCACGCCCTTTCATCAAAGGCTCTGGTATCTTTGTAAGAGAAGATGTAGGAACAGTCTAAGAGTCTGAGGTGGTAAATTATCATAAAAAGTGATTTCCAGGCAGGGCAGTTGTACATATAAATTCACAGCAAATGTGACAGCATACATAAGACTTGCACAAGCTCTAGACAGAAAACATCCTAGCATAAAGGTGTTAAGGTAGGCATGGAATCCCATCACTAACTGAGGATAATTTGGCATTTGATAGCTGCTGGGAGAAGAGGGGTTTGGGGGGGAATTTTTTGGTTATTGAGGTTGTTTTTAATGATGCAACACACAATAGGTTGATCATACACCATGGAAAGTCTCACTCCCAAGAATAGCAGAACATCACAAACTGGACATGACAAAAAATAAAAGAAGAAATTATAAACTAGAGAGAAAAGGGTTGTGAAACTGTTGGGTGGTAATGGGAGGAGTTTCAGAAAGGGAGGTGAATATGTTGAAAATATGAAAAAGAAATATATTAAAAATTAAAATCTGCAACACTTTGTAAATGCAAACAATTATACAAATAAAATAAACACAAATTGCAATAGCTTTAATACTGTAGAAGAATAGATAATACAACAGAAAGAAAGTGTGCATGTGCTTAATTATATGTGAAGTAATTCATCATAAAGTAACCCCTGAAATTTAATAGAAAACAGAAAATATTTAATACAAAACTGAGAAAATAAATTCAGAAATCCCTATCATACCTGACTCAAATAAGTTCCAATTTAATGAAAGAGCAAGAATTTTAAAATTATAAACACTTGGAGCTCCATAGACAAAAGAGAAATAATTACAGATGAATACAGGTATTCTAATTTTAAGAATACTTTGAAAAGAATAAAAGATCATTTCAAATAATTATAATAGAAAAACCTATAATAATTTTGGCATAAATTAAAAGACAATAAGAAATATAACAAAGGTTGAAGGATACTCAAATACAAAAAACATGTCCAACTTATTTTTTACAGAAGAATCTTATAGAATAATAGACAAAGTTCATGAGCAAATCAATTGCAAAATATGATAATAAAATAGCTAAACTCATAAATATAATACTTCATTGGCAATCTAAAATAATACTGAAATACTATTCAAATTATAAACTAAGCACAGATATTTAAGACATGATAAAGATTCTGAAAATGCCTGCTGGTTTCCATCTGCCCCACCCCACCCCCGAGCTGACCCTGTGCCACAGCTCTCTACACCCCAATCTCACCTGGTGATAGCTAGTCTCCCAGGAGTGCTGCCATACCTAACTTCATAGGAGGAAACATCACTACTTCCCCAAAACCTGGCCCAAGTGAGACTCGCCCTGGACCCACAGGACCCAGCAACCACAGAGCAGCCAGGAACACAATCCTTCCAGTTTCCATCTATACCCTGGAGCTGACCCTGTGCCACAGCTCTCCCTTTACACTGGAATCTCACCTGGTGATAGCTTGTCTCCCAAAAGTGTTGACACACCTAAGCTTACAGGCTCACAGGCTCACAGGCTCACAGGCTCACAGGCTCACAGGCTCACAGGCTCACAGGCTCACAGGCTAACAGGAGGAACAAGTTCCAGCCAGAAACAGCAAGACCAGCTAACAACAGAGATAACCAGATGGAAAGAGACAAGCACAAGAATATAAGCAACAGAACCCAGTTCTTCCACCACAGCAAACCCTGGATACTCCAACACACCTGAAAAGCAAGATTCTGTTTTAAAATTACATCTCATGATGAAGATAGAGGACTTTAAGAAGGACATAAAAAACTCCTTTAAAGAAATACAAGAAAACACAGGTAAACAGGTAGAAGCCCTTAAAGAGGAAACACTTAAGTCCCTTAAAGAAATACAGGAAAACACAACCAAACAGGTGAAGGAATTAAATAAAACAATCCAAGATCTAAAAATAGAGATAGAAACAATTAAAAAATCATAAAAGGAGACTACCCTGGAGATAGAAAACCTAGGAAAAAGATCAGGAGTCATAGATGCAAGCATCACCAGCAGAATGCAAGAGATAGAAGAGAGAATCTCAGGTGTAGAAGATACCATAGGAAACATTGACACAACAGTCAAAGAAAATGCAAATTGCAAAAAGCTTCTAACCCAAAATATCCAGGAAATCCAGCACACAATGAGAAAGCCAAACCTAAGGATAATAGGTATAGATGAGAGTGAAGATTCCCAAATTAAAGGGCCAGTAAATATCTTCAACAAAATTATAGAAGAAAACTTCCCTAATCTAAAGAACGAGATGCCCAAAAACATAGAAGAGGCCTACAGAACCACAAATAGATTGGACCAGAAAAGAAATTCCACCCATCACATAATAATCAAAATACCAAATACACAAAACAAAGAAAGAATATTAAAAGCAGTAAGGGAAAAAGATCAGGTAACATATAAAGGCAGACCTATCAGAATTACACCAGACTTCTCAATAGAGACTCTAAAGGCCAGAAGATCTTGGACAAATGTCAAACAAACCCTAAAAGAACAAAAATGCCAGCCCAGGCTACTATATCCAGAAAAACTCTCAAAAATTCTCATTATGGTTACCATAAATGGAGAGACCAAGATATTCCATGACAAACCAAATTTAAACAATATCTTTCCATGAATCCAGCCCTACAAAGGACAATAGATGGAAAACTCCAACACAAGGAGGGAAAACACAGGGAAGAATAAGCAAGAAAATACTTTTCTTTCAGCAAACCCAAAAGAAGACAGCCACACAAACATAATTCCATCTCTAACAACAAAAAATAACAGGTCCTTAATATCTCTTAGCATCAATGGACTAAATTCCCTAATAAAAAGAGAGACTAACAGTCTGGATACATAAACAGGACCCAGCATTTTGCTGCATACAGGACAGGAACTTCAGTAACAAAGACAGACAATAACTCAGAGGAAAAGGCTGGAAAAAAAAAAACTTTCCAAGCAAATAGTCCCAAGAAACAAGTTGGAGTAGCATTCTCATATCAAATAAAATCAACTATCAACCAAAATTTATCAAAAAGTTGAGGAAGGTCATTTCATACTTATGAAAAGAATAATCTTCCAAGATGAACTCTCAGTTCTGAACATCTATGCCCCAAATGCAAGGACATCCATGTTTGTAAAAGAAACATTACTAAAGCTCAAAGCACATATTGCACCTCACACAATAATAGTGGAAGACTTCAACACCCCACTCTCACCAGTGGACAAATCATAGAAACATAAACTAAACAGAGACACAGTGAAACTAACAGAAGTTATGAACCAAATGAATTTAACAGATAGCTATTGAACATTTCATTCTCAAACAAAAGAATATACCTTCTTCTCAGCATCTCATGGTACCTTCCCCAAAATTGGCCAGATAATTGATCACAAAACAAGCCTCAACAGATACAAGAAGATTGAAATAACCTCATGCATCTTTTTTTAATTTATTCTTTTAATTTATTTTATTGGATATTTTATTTACATTTCAGATGCCATCCCCTTTCCCCATTTCCCCTCCCTAGAAAATCCCTATCCCATGCCCCCTTCTCCTTTGTGCTTTTATACTTTTTTAAATGTTAATCTTATCAGATCACCATGAACTTAATAACAACAAAAACAACAGAAAGCCCACATATACAGGTAGGCTAAAATTTCTCTACTCAATAAAAAATTGGTTAGGGAAGACATAAAGAAATTAAAGACTATTTAGAATTTAATAAAAATGAAAGCACAAGACACACAAACTTACAGGACACAATGAATGCAGTGCTAAGAGGAAAACTGGTAGGTCTGAATGCCTTTATAAAGAAATTGGGGAGATTATACACTAGCAACTTGACAGCACATCTGAAAACTCTAAATCAAAAGGGAGCAAATACAGCCAAGATGAGTAGATAGCAGGAAATAAACTCAGGGCTGAAGTCAACCAAGTAAAAACAAAGAGAACTATACAAAGAATCAACAAAACTAGAAGCTAGTTCCTTGAGAAAAATCAACATGGTAGATAAACCCTTAGCCAGACTAACAACAGTACACAGAGACAGTATCCAAATTAACAAAATCAGAAACAAAAAAGGGAGACTTTACAACAAAAAACTGAGGAAAATCAAAAAATCATGAGATCCTACTAGAAAAAGACTATACTCAACAAAACTGGAAAATCTGGATGAAATGGATAATTTTCTAGACAGATAACAGGGTCCAAAGTTAAATCAGGATCATATAAACCATCTAAACAGTACCATAAACCCTAATGCAATAGAAGCAGTCATTAAAAGTATCCCCACCAATAAAAGCCCAAGACCAGATGGTTTTAGTGCAGAATTCTATCAGACCTTCAAAGAAGACCTAATACCAATACTCTTCAAACTTTTCCACAAAATAGAAACAGAAGGAATACTACCTAATTCATTCTATGAAGTCACAATTACGTGGATACGAAAACCACACAAAGACCCAACAAAAATAGAACGTCAGAAGAATTTCCTTTACTAATATTGATGCAAAAATACTTAATAAAAACTCTTGCAAACTGAATCCTAGAACATATCAAAATGATCAAGTAGGCTTCATCCCAGGGATGCAGGGATGATTCAATCAATATGGAAATCAATCAACGTAATCCACTTATAAATAAACTCAAAGAAAAAAAAACACATGATGACCTCATTAGATGCTGGAAAAGCATTTGACAAAATTCAACATTCCTTCATGTTAAAAGTCTTGAAAAGATCAGGAATTCAAGGCCCATACCTAAACATAGAAAAATCAAACCAGTAGCCAACACCAAATTAAATGAAGGGAAACTTGAAACAATCCCACTAAATCAGGGACAAGTCAAAGTTGCTAACTGTCTCTCTATCTATTCAATATAGTACTCAAAGTTCTAGCCAGAGCAATTAGACAACAAAAAGAGGTCAAAGAGATACAAATTTCAAAGGAAGAAGTCAAAATATCAGTATTTGCAGATGATATGATAGCATACTTAAGTGACCCCAAAAATTCCACCAGAGAACTCCTTCATCTTATAAACATCTTGAGCAAAGTGGCTGGATATAAAATTAACTCAAATAAATTAGTAGCCTTTCTCTACTCAAAGAATAAACAAGCTGATAAAGAAATTAGGGAAACGACACCATTAATAATAGTCACAAATAATATAAAATATCTTGATGTGACTCTAACCATGCTAATGAAGATCTGTTTAGTGAAGGTCTGTAAGAAAAGAACTTCAAGTCTTGAAAAAAAGTTGAAGATCTCAGAAGATGGAATGATCTCCCATGCTCATGGATTGGCAGAATTAACATAGTAAAAATAGCCATTTTACCAAAAGCAATTTACAGATTAAATGAAATCACCATCAAAATGCCGACTCAATTCTTAACAAAGATAGAAAGAAAAGTTCTCAAATTCATTTGGAACAACAACAACAAAAACAAGGATATTGAAAACTATTCTCAACAATAAGAGAACTTCTGGGGAAATCACCATCCCTGACTTCAAGCTCTACTACAGAGCAATAGTGATTAAAAAAAAAAAAAAAGCACACGTTATTGGTACAGAGATAGGCGGGTAGAGCAATGAAATAGAATTTAGTATTCAGAATTAAACCCACACACCTATGGTCAACTGATCTTTGACAAATGAGCTAAAACCATCTAGTGGAGAAAAGAGCATTTTTAACAAATAGTGGCTCAAGTGGCAGTCAGTATGTAGAAGAACGCAAATTAATACATTCTTATCTCTTTGTACAAAGCTCAAGCCCAAGTAAATCAAGGACCTCCACATAAAACTGGATACATTGAATCTAATAGAAGAGATAGTGGGGAAAAGCCTCAAACACATCTGCACAGGGGAAATTTTCCTGAACAGAAACACCAATGGCTCAGGCTTTAAGATCAGCAATTGACAAATAGAATCTCATAGGTAAAGCCTTGAAAGGTAAGGCTCGGCCCTGGGTTGAGGGATGGGGCCACCCACCCATCTCAAATATTTTATCCCAGAATTGCTCCTGTCTAAAGGAAATGAAGGAACAAAGAGTGGAGCAGAGACTGAAGGAAAGGCCATCCAGAGACTGCCCCACCTGGGGATTCATTCCATATGCATCCACCAAACCCAGACACTATTGCTGATGCCAAGAAGTCCTTGCTGACAGGAGCTTGATATAGTTGTCTCCTAAGAGGCTCTGCTAGAGCCTGACAAACATAGAAGCAGATGCTTGCAGCCAACCATTGGACTGAGCATGGGAACCAAATGAAGGAGTTAAGGAAAGGACTGAAGGAGCTGAAGGGGTTTGCAACCCCATAGGAAGAACAACAATATCAACCAACTAGACCCCCTAGAACTCCCAGGGACTAAACCACCAACCAAAGAATACACATGGAGGGACCCATGGCTCCAGCTGCATATGTAGCAGAGGATGGACTTATCTGACATCAATGGGAGTGGAGGCCTTTGGTCCTGTGAAGGTTTGATGCCCCAGCATAGGGGAATGCTAGGGTGGTGAGGTAGGAGTGGGTGGATGAGTAGGGTAGCACACTCATAGAAGCAAGGGGGAGGGGAAAAGGATAGGGGATTTGTGGAGGGGAAACTGGGAAGAAGGATAACATTTGAAATGTAAACAAATAGAATAAACAATTTAAAAAGGAAAAAATAATTCTGAAAACAAGGGAATTACACATACAATTATTGCAAATGTATTATGCATATGCATATATATTTGCATATTGATATATATCTTTATTACTAATATTCTCATGGACATATTTATGTTTTTAAGAGAATGGAAATAAATGTAGCCAAATATTAGCTAATTATTTCTAGATGGTGAATTGATAACAGAAATAATTTTCTTTTTCATTAAAATGTTGTCCCTTTATTTTGTATTTTCTAAATATTTGTCTATGAATATGTATTATTTTTATAATCAGGAAAAAGTTAAGACACTTGAATCAAGGTAAAGAATCACAGGATTTCCCATCAGCTCTCATAGGAATCCCCTGGCTGGAATATGCAGCAAAAGTAATTCACATCTTGATGGCTAGCTGAATTATGTATATCTAGACAGAACTATAGCAAAGTCAAAAGAACCCAATTCTAAGAGAAATGAAAAGCAATTCACAATAATCAATGATTCTAGAACCTTTTATCCTAGTTTTCAAGTTATGTTTATATCTTTAGATATCAGGGACAGAGAGTTACAGTCATAGCTTTCACTGCATAGGACATGGTCTTTACTGGCTTATGAAAGGCCCTATTCCTTTTTATTTTATAACAGCTTATAGTATCTATATATCAGTAATCATCCAAACCCTGACACTATTACTGATGCTATGATGTGCTTGTAGACAGGAGCCTGGCATGGCTGTCCTCTGAGAGGCTCTACCAGCAACTGAGACAGATGCAGATACTTACAGCCAACTTGGACTGAGGTTGGGAATCCCCATGGAAGTGTTTGGAGAAGGACTGAGGAGCTGAAGGGGATGGCAACCCCACAGGAATGCCAACAGTGTCAACTAACTTGGACCACTTAAGAGCTCTCAGAGACTAAGCCACCAACCAAAGAGCTGTTCCATATGTAGCCCCTGACACATATGTAGCAGAGGACTGCCTTGTTTGACCTCAGTGGGAGGGGATGTGCCCTTGTAGAGATGTGATGCTTCAGGGTCAGGGGACACTTGTTGGTGGGGGATACCCTCTCTCAGAGGTAAAGGGGAGGGGGTGAAGAACTCTTGGAGGAGGGCAACATTTGGAATTTAAATAAATAAAATAATTATTTTTTTAAAGAGTTGATTTACACCCTTAGAAAATGTTTCATTTCCTCTTGCTGACATTTTTGCCAATAAAACAAATATATCTTTTTTTTTTTACTTTTTTCCTGTTCATCCCATTTCTAAAACCAATGTACATCCTCAATTCTTTCATATATTTACAGAATAGTGTTCCATAAGTGTGTACCACATTTCATTTCTCGAATACTCAGGTAGCCACCCACTCACTATGATTTCACTACTCTAGTAAAGAATGACCTTGTATATTTCCCTTTCTGAACACAGTGGTCCTTTGCTTAGATACTTACAGTAAGCTGTAATAAGTTGCTCTCCCACATTGTAGCAGCTTTGGTCCTTCTTCCTTCCAACAATATGTCACAACAACACACTTTTGCCAAGCCTCCCATATTTTGATAGTCATGGGTAATTTGGGCTTTCAGTACTGTTTGAATATGTATTTTCTCAACAAATATTGTTTATGAAGATCATTAGACATACTCATTGACCCTAAGGATTTTTATTTTAAATTTTATTATGCATATTTTGTCTAATTTTCTAATATTATCATTATCTTTTATCAGATGTAATTGCTAATATATTCTAACTATTATTTCTTTGTTTAGAGAAAACAATTCTTCTATTTTTAACATGCTATTAACATCAAACTCTAATTTTGAAGGAATTTAGCATGTTATCCATCTCTGTCCCTACAACACAGACATTCACACCCAATTTTTTCAATATTCTAGCCTAGTCCGTATTCTCAAAGAGCTAACAAATTCTAAATGCCAAAAAATCCAATGAAACTCAATCAAATGAAGCACGATAGCTCACGGATTTCATGTTCTCAATCCCTGAGCTTGAGATGTCTCATATATGCCATCAGTAGAAACTGTAGAATGACTTCTGCCTCTCATTTTAGTCTATACTTTCATCTGCTCCAAGTATTGATCAATGTGAACACAACCTAGTGCTATAAAGCAGCCATTTATTTCATCAAACCCACAGGGTCCACAGGTCCAGGATTTGTAGACAGCACAGTGTAGATGCCTTGTATCTACTTATCAGTATTTGTAGAAGTTGACAGGTGACTTGAAGGATAACAATGATGTAGCAGCTAGTATTAGAATCTTATGAAGGGCTGTTGACTTTCCAGTCTGGGATTTGGGCTAGAATGGTGCAAATACTGGGTTCAGTTGTGTCAGAGAACACACAAACCACTGCTTTATGAAGCATATGTTTCCTTAGAGAACAGCAACCTCAAGATAGTTGGATTTCTTAGGTGGCATCTCCAGCATCCAAGAACAAACATAGAAAAGGTCTATAGCTTTTTAAATGTTCTCTATCCTTATCAGTTTTACTGGTTTTTTTGTTTCTTTGTTTCTTTGTTTGATAATTCAAGGGAAAAGAGTAGACTCTACCTCTTCATAGGAAGAATACCATAGTTTTTCATAGCAAGGTTTTTAAGCACTAGCTAAAGTATTCATTTTACATTAAGTCCTAGATTAATTTCTAAATCGAATCAACTAAGATCGTATTACCTTTCTGGAAATGTAATTGGAAATTTATTAATGGCTTAATTTCTGTGTTAGTCACCTATTGGTTGCTATCACAACAGCACTAAAGACAACTTAATGGAAGAAAAATTTGTATTTGTTTATGGTTTTAGGTCTAAAAAGACTCAGTCTATGACCAGCTGTCTCCATTGTGTTTTGGCCTCTGGTAATACAGAAACTCCATGGCAAAATGGCATGGTAAAAGAAAGCTGTTCACTTCATGATAGCCAGGAAAAGAGAGAGATGTACAAAGGTTAAGTACAAGATAGAGCTATACTTGCTAGCAATCTAATTAGGCTCCATTTCCTACTTTCCATTAACACCAAACCAATGTTCTCAATGATGGATCTATCAATGAATCAATACAATTACGAGGTCAAATCCCCCCATGAAACAGTCTTTGGTGGTTTCAATATGTTTGGCTTCCCCATAGACTTATATGTTAAATGTTTTGTCCCAAAAGGAGGGGCACTATTAGAAGGTGTGGCCTTGCTTGAGGATTTGTGGCCTTATTAGAGGAAGTTTGTCCCTGTGGGGGCAGGCTTTGAAGTCTCTATGCTTAAGCTCTGCCTATTATGGAATTCCAGTCTCCTCCTGGCTGCCTTCAGATCAAGATATTAAACAGTCAGCTCTGTATCCAGCAACATGTCTGCCTGGACACTGCCATGAATCTTGCCAGGATGATAATGGACTAAAACTCTGAAAAGGTAAGCCAGCCCCAATTAAATTTCTTTCCTTATAAGAGTCATAGTAGGTCATGGTTTCTCTTCACAGCAATGAAAACCCTAAAATTAACACACAGTCATTTCAGGGGTGGAGCCACCTTTAAATGTAGCACTGGGGATGAAGCACCCAACCTATAATTTTAAAGAATATTTAATAGAAAAAAAACATTAATACTGCTTTATCTGACTATTTCTAAAAGTGAGGCGGTTGTGTCAAAAGTCCTCAAAGCAAGGCTATTTACAACTGGGTATCAATTCCAACTTCATTCATTATTCCTCAATATTATCAAACATGCACCCCATATATGTCAACTAAACTAAATTTCTAGCTGCTGCTTTAAAAAAAAAAAAACCTCAACTCATACTTCCTGAATCCTTTACAGATTTATTCCCATGCTTCTTCTTACTGAAATAGTTCAAATGATCTCAAAACTCTTCCTTCCTTTAGTGCTGATTTCAAAATTCAAACGTCATGGTTTTATTAGTTACTTTCTGTTGCTGTGATAAAACACCATGACCAAAATTGACAATTTTGGTCAATTCTGGACAAGAGTTTGGCTTACATTTTCACAGAGAGAGAGAGAGAGAGAGAGAGAGAGAGAGAGAGAGAGAGAGAGAGAGAGAGAGAGAGAGAACATAGGACATAAGCATGTCAGTAGTGGTCACAGGAAGCAAAACCTAGGAGATTACTTCTCAGTCACCCACAGGAAGAAGAGACAGGGAACAGGAAGCAGGCAATAATCTTTCAAACCCTGTCCCCAGTGACATATTTCTCCATCAAAGCCATACCCTCACAAAGATTCCATGACCTTCCCAAATAGCACTGGCCACTAGTGACAAGTGTTAAGATACATGAGCCTATGGGAGACAATTCTCATTCAAACCACTATATGGTCTACCAGTCAATCATCAGTTCCCTACCTCTATAAACTAACATAAATAACATGCTCTATTTCTGCATTATTATCCCTTACCTCAGATCTTAATTTTCTGTCCTGACTATATTATGTTGTCTTATTATATTTTGGATTTTTAAAAATTTATTCTTCTCTCCTTTATTACATACTCACTGAGATTTCCCCTCCCTACTCTCACCCATTCTCTCCCACAACCTCCCCTCGCTCCCATATCCACTTCTACATTTCCCTTCAGAAAGGGGCAGGCTTCACAGAGATATCAGCAAAACATGGCATATCAAGTTGCAGTGAGACTAGCCACCCCTTGTATTAAGGCTGGATGAGGCAACCCAGCAGGAGGAAAAGGGTCCCAAAAAATAGGCAACCCAATATTTTGAGTGTTTTATTACAATATCTTATATAGCTTGTTTTGCTTCAAGTAGTGGTTTCTAGATTGATTTGTCTCAAGTAGAAGTGGCATGTTTTGAGCTAAAAAAGAAATACCAACATTTTATATTTTTTATGAATTTGTTTTATTCACTTTATATCCCAATTGCAAAATCCTCTCTTCCTCTCCTCCTAGTCCCACACTTACTAATTTCTCCACCTATTACTCCTTCTCTTTCTCCTCAGAGAAGGGATACCCCCCCCCAATTGGGTACCTTCCCCCCTAGAACATCCAGTCCGGCAGCACATCCTTTCACTGAAGCCCAACCAGGCAGTCCAGTTAGAGGAAGGTTATCCAATGGCAGGCAACAGTGTCAGAGACAGATCCTACTCCAATTGTTAGGGGACCCACTTGAAGACCAAGCTCCAGTATGTGCTCCAATATGTAGCGGTCCTAGGTCCAGCCCTTGCATGCTTCCTGGTTGGTGGTTCAGTCTCTGTGAGCCTCCATGGGATCAAGTTAGTTGACTTGTTGGTCTTCTTGTAGTGTCCTTGACCCCCACTGGCTTGCTCAATTTTATCACCCACTCTTCCACAAGACTCCCAGGCCCATCTGTTTCAATATGCTGCTGGATAAAGCCTCTCAGGAGACAGTTATGCTAGGTTCCTGTCTGCAAGCATAGTAGAGTAACATGGGTCATGGTGTTATGGGTTGGCTCTCTCACATGGATGGGTCTCAGTTGGGGCAGTTTATTGGTTGGCCATTCCCTCAGTCTCTGCTCTTATCCCTGCACATCTGGTAGGCAGGACAAATTTTGAGTTTAAGGTTTTGCGGGTGTGTTGATGTCCTTCTCCCTCTACTGGAAGTCCTGCCTGGCTACAGGAGGTGGCCACTTTAGTCTCCATATCCCCAGCTGGTAGGAATCTCAGCTAGGGTCACCCCTATAGACTCCCCGGAGCCTCCCCTATCCCAGGCTTCCAGCTAGCTAATTCCAGAGATGTGCCTACTGATTTCTATTCTCACTCCTAGCCCTCTCCCACCCTCTCTCCCCATACCTGATCTCCAGCCACATTACCCTCCTCACCACCACTTCCACTCAGATCCCTTTCTCCAACTACCTGATAACTAGTTAAGAATGGTTTAAAAGACTTGTACCTAGTATCACTAGCACTACATTTAACAAAGACATCTTAGCCCCTGCCCCATGTATATAATCTCAAAATGAATGTTTTTCACTTCTAAGGAGGAAGTTTTCAGATTTAAATTACATAGATGCAAACACTTCAAAATCCTTTCTCATTTGTTCACAAAGCCATGAGGACATTTTATCTGACAACTACTTTTCAAATGTTTTACACTCATTTATTTCATGATCTTAATCAAGGCAGTAAAGATTTATTGCATAATTGGCTGGACAAAAACTTAAATTGTGAATATGATCTTTTATTTACTGCCTAGCATACAACACAAATAGAATGACCTGAACTTGGCTTGCACTAAGTAACATGTCCATTACCACCCTACCATAGCAAATAAAAGCAGATGTAATATCTGCCTATATAAAACTTAATATAAATCCACAAGAAAAAACAAATAGCAATCAAAAGAAATGCACACTGAAGCTAGATTGAATCAGACAGTGGTGCATGACAAAAACATGAAGAAACAGCAATTGTGAATGGAAATCTGGTTAAGGCAGACACTGCTTCTTGAGCAGTAGGCTACAGAAGTCAGAAAGAAACCAGATATTTGAAGAACATTTCATAAAGGAGCAAAATATTGAGAAAAAAAAACAACCTATCATGCTCAAGATAATATCAAAGGGCAGAGGGTATAACCCAGGGGCACAAGTCCTTGTCTAGTACAGGCAACCTAATTTCAATCCAAAAAAATTATGAAAAACAAAGCAAAAATCTCATTTTAGCTGGGCATAGTAGCATAATCTGAGCTGTCTTGACTTCATCATAGTCCACAACCATTAAATTTGGAAATAAAGCTCTTCTTTCAAATTATATCCAGGATATGCTCACTTCTCACCTTCATCACCACAACCTTGGCTTGAGCCAGCATTTTCTGTGCCCTCCATTAATACAAAAGTACTTAGCAGGTGTATGCACTTCTATCCCAGGCACTCACAGTCACTCCACATAAGGCTACAGAATGACTCATTTAAACTCTAAAGGAATAGATATTTTCTTTGCTTTTCTATGAGCTTCCTAGCTTATTTTGACTTTTAAAAAATGTCTACAAATAAGTGGGAGAAATGGGTCAGCAGGTGAGAGAGCTTCTAGCAGACATAGTTCAGGTCCCAGCAGCACCTATACCAGATTGCTCACAGATCTCCTGGGACTACAGCTCGAGGCTATTAGATGCCTAGTTTAAAACTCTAGTGGTACAAAGCATATGCATAGTATACATACATACATGCAGGTACTCACATATGCATATAAAATAATGGCAAGTGAATTTTCAAAAAATTCTATTTGAGGCTCTAAAATGATCACACAAATGCAAATATACACATACACACAAACACACATATGCATGCAGAAAACCTTCTGTTAATATATGTTTCTTGGGATTAGGGACATTCCAGTATGCTAACAACTATATCTTTAATGCCTAGAGTACGATAGGCATTTAGTAAATATTTGTCAAATGAATTAATGAATAAATGAACAAAACATGCATTTTGAAGTTGTCATAATACAGGCCTCTTTGACTGGTCTAAGGTTACCTATACTCAATAAGCATAGTTCAGAGATAAGTAGAAATGTGAATTTTTTACATATTAGTGCATCACACCATAGATTGCCCTACAGTCCCTATGAGGAGGGGTCATTGAAATTCTTTCATACTTTTGGAGTAAGATCTCTGCAGAAACTGTCAATTCTCATTAAGTTGTCTTCTTTCTCTGGTACAAGGAATGCTCAAAACAGTTTTATGCAAAGCAAGCTCACACCAAATTATTGTCTTTTTCTAAACACTTCAGGGTTTAATCAATCTTGCTTTATCTTTGATGACAATCATCATAGGTGGATTTGTTGGAATATTTAAAAATGACCCAAATAGTCAAGAGTTGTGAGGCAAACATATAGTTTTATCTATACACACAAGAAGAGGAGGAGGAGAAGGAGCAGGAGGAGGAGGAGGAGCAGGAGGAAGAAGAAGAAGAAGAAGAAGAAGAAGAAGAAGAAGAAGAAGAAGAAGAAGAAGAAGAAGAAGAAGAAGAAGAAGAAGAAGAAGAAGAAGCAGCAGCAGCAGCCGCCTCTACTTTCTTAACTTTAAATGAATAAATCAGCAGGGCTGCTGGTCCCTTTTGGAGTTTAATTTGGTTTTAATGTTTTATGAGGCTTACACCAAGGAATATTAGTGCCACATGCAGAACAAGTCACTTGAGCCTTTCATACACAGGCAAAAGTTTTCATCTGAGCTGAGAGATAATCTTTCTTAATAATATCAACATAGTTGATGGAAGTCATAATTAATTCATACACTGTGGATGTAATTAGCATTCAAATGAAAAAATAACTGCTATGCTAAAAACAAGTCTACTCCATTATTATACTTGGTACCAATAAAACATGCTCAATTTCTCCCCTTGTCAACTGTGGACACAGTTTGATCAATCCTTTCTCTAGTCTCCATTCAATTTAAAACCAAAAGTTAAAAAGAAACTACTAGTCTGTTGTTAACAGCAACTTTGTCCTTTAACATTTAGTGGTGAAGTGCAACCAGTCTTTTCCATCTTTATATTTTTGTGAGCAATCAAGTTCAAATTGCACGTTTCCCTGATTTATAGATCAGGGAAGCAAGGGTTACTCAGAAACTATATGCAGGGCAACACAAAACCAGACTTGAAGACAAAGAACATTTTGATTCACTTACCACTTATGTGTTTCTTGAAAATAGCCATAAAAATCATTGGCACATTATAAAAGTTGAAAGAGAGGTAAAATATGAAGGAAAAAAATCACAAACAGCCTAGGTTATAGGCTGACTCCAGTAGAAACAGACTGAACTATTAACATTTCAGTTCTCACAGAAGGTACTGAGAAACAGAATAATTGTGATTTGCTTAATCTCACTCAAGCAATTTGTACCTTAATAAGGATTAAAACCTATTTCCCATGTTAGTAGTTCTCCAAGTGTGGTCTCTAAGGAAACAGCCTCAGCACCATTTGCATCTTGTAAGAAAAGGCAGTTCCTGGTTCCATTTGAGACCTAAAGAATAATAAACTCTGAAGAAAGAGCCCAGCATTCGCTAATAATGGATAGATATACTTAGACTTATACACTGATATGCTGCTAAATAGTTATTAGTACAAATTTATTATATGCTAAATATTAAAACTTTAAAGCCCTAGAAAATATGCTTATATCAATTGAGGAAGAAAACTGATTTGACAGCAGCATTCAACAGCCACTCAATCAAAAACTCTCAGTAAAATATAACAAAAAATTTATCAAATTTTATGAAGATTATCTACAAAACCTGCCACTTATATCATCATATATAAGGATCAAATACTGATATTTTTCCACCTAGTTCAAGAAATAAGCAAGATATTTTCTTAAAATAGTACTAGAAGTCCCAGGCAGAGCCATTAAGGAAGAAACAGTACTAAAAGACATAGAAATAAGAAAAAAGTAAAATTATTCCCATTTGCATATTATATAATGGTCTCTGTTCACAATCTAAAGAATTTTCAAAAAAAAAAAAAACCAGCAAACTCAAATAAATACAAATCACTTCTATAACTAAAAATTGAGCTCGGTAAAATCACATAATGCAATCTCAATATACCAAACTCGACTGTGTTTCTTTTTTCTTGTAACAAGTATGTAGAGACCAAAATGTAAATCACAGTGCCATCTTTGCAATCATTCAAAATATAAAGTACTCAGGTATAAGTATAACACAAAATGTATATTGTGTGGTAAAACTACCAATTTCTGATGAAAGAAATAACCTTCTGCCAAAAATACTGACATATACTGTGTCCAATGCCATCAAATGGTTATTAGTTCTCCACATATAAAAATTATAATTATTGCAATTTATCTCGAAATCCAAGCAAAATATCTTGCAGTTGTGGGAGGAGTTATTCTAAAATACAAAACTAGAATGCAAAACACTTCAACAGGGACTTGGCAGATAGCAAAAGATGTATTTCTTTTAGGAATTACTACTATTGTTAATAATGACAGTAGCACCATATTGACATGAATGTTGCTAAGATATTTCTAGACTTTCCGAGTTATGTTACAGAAATGAGAGAAAGGCAGGTAATGAAGATATTCTCTCAAAATGAGTTCATAAAACAAATTTCTAAAACACATGATGAAAACCGTTGACAGTAAAGAGAATCCAAATAATAAACAACCAGCAAATGAATTCACATCATGGGACAGTTTAATATGAGGATAATAAAAAAGACAAATGAGCTTTTGGCTGTCTAACTCCAATAACACACATTCTCTCTATCCTGCTGATTACAACAGAAAACTTGACAAAACAACTACCTCAGGACTCCACATAAGAAATAACAGGCCGGTTATAGAAAGAAGTCCAAATTTTGGAGAAAAAAAAATGATCCCTGCCAGGGGGAATTACTGGGTTTCAAACCATCTCTTTCTCTTATGGGGTTGTCTACAGGCATAGTGGCAGTTTTTACAACTGGTTTCCAAAGGAAACCAGAGCTTACTAGGAATGGAAATTAAGGAAAGAAAATGTTGTGAACCACAGAGTAGAAAAAGACACTTAGAGAAGAGAAATAAGCAAAAAGATTCCCTAAATCTGTGATTCAAATGGCTTGTTAACCTCAGTTTCTATGACCATAAAAATACCTGCTAAAAATAAAGGTGTTCTTATAAAACAACTGAAAGAATTTATCATAACTTGAATACAGAAGAGACAGACCTAGCAAAGCACAATTCAAGGTGAGTCTGTGAGAGCATTTCCAGAGAAGACTAACTGATGAGAGCTATGACTTAACAATGGTTTAACATATTGATGAACTCAGAGTAGTTGCACAACTGCAGAAGGTGACAACTAGGTAGAAGCGGGCTGCTATTGGTGTTTCTTTGAAGAGTAATTTACTCATTTGGATTGTAGTTGGCTTCTTCCTTCCTACACTATTCACCTTAAAACAACCCCCAAGTTTCTCCCTACAGTCTTCGCTTGCCTCTGTCATTTTGGATTAAATGTTACTCTATTTAAAGTTTTTTACCACCCCTTTGTGGAATTAAGCATCACAACACATGCTATGGAAAAGTCACTCTTCCCCTGAGACTCCTTTACTAGGCTACAAAAAATCTATCCATTTTTTCATAAAGTGTCACTCTGGTTTACATTCTACATAGTGATTCGATAGGCCACAAAATCCTTCCTGCACCCAAGAAAGGTTTAATATCAATTAATAGATTACACTTAAGAAATCTCTTCCTACACATTTCACAATCAGCTCCTGACACTGGTTTTTTTTGTTATTGTTGGTCTTCTTGTTGCTGATGCTATTGCTCGTTCTTCTCATTAAGAAAAGAATCAAAATAGTTGTCTATTAATTGATGGGTGTGCAACTAAAATACAACACATATATACAGTGGAATAAAATTCAACTGTGAAAAAATAAAATTACAAAATTTATTGGTAAATAGAGGGGACTGGAACCAAATTTGAAACCTATAGACAAATATTGTATGTTCTATCTCATGTGTATCCTGACTTTGAATCTTTGAATTTGTGTGTTTAATTTGGAGTACATGTAAGACATCAGAAAACTAGAAAGGGGCCATCATGGAGGGATGATCTTAAGTTTCTGTGTTATTCTTCTTGTCCCCTGAAATTATCAGTATTCCCTTAAGATCATCACTGTTAATAGAAAACAAGTAATACAATGTTTCACCATGTTTCAACAGCCAGTAACTGAAAAGTTACCTCAGGTTTATGATTCACATTGTCTTCTTAACAATGATTAAGTTTAATTAAAATTAACATATGTTTTATGTGTTCTTATTTCATATGATACATATACTATTTAATATAATGTGTAATAATAATGCATATATTTAATGCAAATTCATATTAGTCTACTGTTGCGGGAGATATTTAAAATGGCAGCACCCATCTGACTTGTTCTTAATCAGCCACCATCTTCCCAACCAAACAAGGCCTGTGGCCACAAGCAGCGGAGGCATATTTGCTGCTGCTCAGCTCAGGCAGCCCTGGCACCCATGAGACTCCAACGTGGGAGATGGCTCTGCCCAGACCATCCCACCATCCACGCGGTACCTGGTAGAAATGAGACTCTAATGCTTACAGATTAATCAAAGGCTTTATATGTTTAATAATGCTCAATTAACAAGATGCTCACATAATTAGAGGTGTGTCTTGTTACCCTGGACTGCTCTTGAAAAAAGCATGGCCATCCATGGCTTCTCCATCTCTCTCCCTCTGCTCCTGTCCCTCCTCTTTCTCTTCCTCCTCTCCTTACTCCTCCTCTTCCTCTTCTTACTCCTCCCACCTTAGCTCCTTCCACTACAGTCCACAACTTGCCTTTTTACTCAATATATTTTGGCAATTTACATGTTACTATCTATAATTATACCAATCATTTGAATTACCATATCCATATATAATCATTTGAATTACCATATCCATATACTACCAATCATTCTCTTATTATTGTATATTTATTTCATTTTCAAGTTTTTCATTATTACCAATATCCCTGTAGCCACCACCTATACACACAGACACACAGACACACAAATATTTCCTTATGTTTGTGTAGGGTAGATACTAAGAATTGAGATTCTTGAAACAACATTGAATGGGTATGATTTCCTCAATTATCCATGAATGCAGCTGATACATTTTGCATGAATGTCACTCATCTTGTTTATAGGAAGATTAAACATGATAGTTCATACACAGCATTCATTTAGTAGATATTTATTTTGTTCATTTCCACTTTATATTGGTCAATGTTCAGATTCTGGAAAAAAATTTTAAAAGGTAGTACTTTCATATTTGTATGTATACTTCTCTGATTCTGCAGTTTTCCCCTTATACGCCTGTTTTTATTAACTGAGTTGTTAGCATATATCTTTCATGCTTGTTCTGGAATGGTTTATTAATCTTCATTCACAGATATTTTAGATATTCCTGATGCTAATATTTTCTCTTTCATATTTTTAGTAAGAGTTTCCTCCACCCTGTAGTTGTCTTTACATTTAGCTAATGGCATATTGGGGGGTGGAGAAGATTTTGAAATTTATTTATTTAATTCCTCGACAGATCAATATCTTGATCATATTTGTCCTCAGTTTCTCACACCCACTGACATGCACTTCCCCAGATAATCCAAACATAATTTTAATTTGATCTGCTCAATTGATTCTTACTTTCCCTTTCCATTTTGTGTATTTGTACTTTATTAACAAGATGTTTGCAACCACAGGATAATTAGAAGATTTTCCTAACCTGTGAATTTCTATCTGTTCTTCTGTTTTTGGTGGTCTTCAAATTTAGAACTAGATCCATATCATGTTATCATGAGAGGTTTCATCTATATAGTTCCACAAAATAAATACTTTATGCACACATATACAAGAGTACAAATAATAGTTAGAAATTTTAAATTAACTGGGTCAAAGGATGCAATGTACATATTCTACTTGTGATATTATAGTATAGGCCTGAAATATTTCCTCTTTAATATAAGAGCATTAATAGGAATTATGTATTGCTTCCCACAAGTATACACAACTCTACATATTGTTGTAAAAAGCTGTCTTTTCAAAAAATAGCTATATCCACCTTAATCACAGCATCTATGATATCCACAAGTGATCCTCAAGATCAAACCTGTTGATGTTAGTGGTTGATGGTTAGTGACAAATGTGTTGGGACATTAAACCCTTACCTCAGAGTTCAGCAACTTATTCCTGTACCTCTCTATCAGTTGGCAGTAATTTCACTCCAGCTACAAATGGTCTCCAGAGGTTAACTAAAGAAGGGATGCATCTATACATCTATGGAGAAGTTGCCATCCATGCTGGAGTAAGAATTTTGGGGGGTACCACTGTATTGAGTTCTCCCAAGTTCCTGAAAGTACTTCCTCACTCATGTTCCCATAAGGTATGAAACCTGGAGTTTTCCCCTGTCCAGCAAATACTCCACCACCAGGTTTCATGTCTAGTACCATGTAAACAAGGCATGGTGATGCACATCTTTCATTCCAGCGTGTGGGAGCTGGAGGAAAAGAATAAGAAGCTCAAAATCATTCTTACCTATATAGTGAATCTGAGGTCTCCTTGGGATACATAGGAGCCAATCTTTAAAACAAAAAACAAAAAGATACTAACCTACATTTGGGATTCTTTGGTTTATGAATTTTAGAATCTATAATGTTGTCATAGCAATGCATATTCACTAGACACCTGATATGTTTCCAATTTTTAATTTGATCTTTCCCTGAATTGACTATATGTACCCCATCCTCTCTAGAATGTTAGACAGCTGTGATCTTAAAGGTGAACAACTCATGGCTACAGCTAAACTGCAAGTGTGTTAAGCAATAGGCTAAGTGGATTAAATGCATTTTTATTAAATGTATTTTTATGACAAGTTTACCAGAATACAATCCCTTTAGAAAAGAAGTATCTGCAGGGATTGAAATCAGCACCTTTGAGATGATTGCCTAAAAGACTCTGTTATGTAAAGACCAATTTCTTAGGCTGACATTTTGTCCAAGAAATTTCTCTGTCCTTTCCTAATTATCTTTTCAGATTCTTAGCATTTAAAAATATTGGGATATTTTGACAAGTTGTTCACAATTTCATGTGTATCTGATAGAAACTTCTGAGACAGTTTTGTTTACTTACTTGAGAAAACTAAGTCTCAAAGAGGTTAAAGAAATAACTTATGTGCACAGAGCTAGTCCAAAATGATTTACTCATCCTTTGTAAGTCGGTTATGCCTGTCAATCACCTTTTTTTCAGTTTCCAAGTTGAAAACAATTGCCTTATTTTATTTTTATCAATTATAAAGTCTTACTCTCTTTTCTGTTTTTTTTTTTTTTTTTTTTTGAGTGCAACACTGTCAGGATATTTTTTTCCTTACTTATCAATTGGAAGATCCAAAAGTTTTATGTGTATAAGATATATGTATGTATATACATATATTAACTGTCAGAAATTCTAGTTTCACATTTTAAAATCCTTCACAAAATTACATGCTTATCGTGTATTCTATAAATATATTTGAAGTGAAATTTAACTTAATTTTGTATTGGTCAGACAATATTACATTAAAATTTTTAGCACTCTATTGTCATTACAATCATTACTAGGAAAATGATTAGAAGCAACATGGATGTTTTGAAAAGTAATTATTAAATGCAAATGTTCATTAATCATGAAAATGCTTTTATTAATGAATTGAATAGCATTCCTTTTATCCAGAGAGTTTATGAATCCTCAGTGAATGGTATTTATCCTTGGTATAAAAGAGGATGTAGACATTCACTGTTTCTGTCCTTTTTTTTTTTCTAAGATAAAACAACACTTTTATTAAAATACTTAATTACACAAAAACAACTTGGAAAACAAAACTCAGAGGCAAAAAAATAAAAACAAAACCCCACCCAAACCTAATAACAAACAACCCAGGCTGTTTTAAAGATAAAAGGGGTACTGAATGGAACCAAAGTCCTTATAAGTGCTAGATAGTTGGGGTGAGGGGAACAGGAGACTTCAAAACTTCTTAGACTACTGGTGAATAGGTAGAAACCCTAGAAACCTCAGATAATCACACAGCCAACAATGGATACGTGCCTATTCCTTTTGTGAGTCTGGGAGAACTCTCACCATGAATTACAGCAAGGGTGGAGTGTGGGAGTAAGGGGCATCCCCTACACTTCTTCCTATGCAGGAGGGTGAGGGGTAATCTCTATTTCTTCGTCTGACTCTCCAGAAGAGGAAGAATCAAGGTTATCCAGGTCAGGTATCAAGGCACGCCAAAGTGCACCAGGACTAGGACCAGAGTCAGAGCTTAAGTCACCTAATGAAGATGGGGAGCCCCGTTCTGGTGTCTTATTAAGTAAAGAAGGGGGATCTGAAACACAGGGGACATCCTCGTTGGAGGATGAGGAGGAAGAACTGGCACCTTCATTATACTGCCCAGGGAAAGCATAGTGCCTACAAGGAGGAGAAGGGGAAGAAGCCCGCATACGCACTGGGCGCCTTGGAGGAGAGCCTCTGGTTGCTAGCAAGGATCTCCTTGGAACTGCATGCCTAAAGGTGGAAAGGCTTGCTTGTGGCCGGCTGCTAGGGCCAGGTTCTGGATCTTCCTCTCCCTCCAGCTCTGATTCTAGCTGTGATTCTGGCTCTGATTCTGATTCTGGCTCTGATTCCAGTTCCGATTCTGGCACTGGCTCTGATTCTGATTCGGACTCTGGCTCCGATTCTGATTCTGATTCTGATTCGGGCCCCGGCTCCAGGTTCAGATCCACCTTTATTGTAAGGCTTCGTTGGTTGTCAGGGCCGAAACTGGATGCAGTGCGTCTGCTTCTGCTTCTGCATGGTGTTTCACGGCTGCCTCTATCAGAACTGGACCCTGGGGTGTAGCTGTGAGGAGCAGGAACTCGTGGAGTGGGCCGAGGGCGTAAATTCCAGCGGATGTTCTGGGCTTCTGGGCGGCCTACCGAGCAAACTTCGGGGCTGACCACAGATGTACTGCTACGACCACCAGATGTTACGACTCGTGAGCGTGAGCGGAGAACCCTGCCTTCAGGGGTCACACTGCCTTTGGGGTCAGGATCATAATGACAAAGTCCATCATCAGGAGCCGTCAGAAGGGCCTGTTGACCGAGTTCCTGGCCAACAGGGGTGTCGTGTTCACGCCCATCACATCTGGCCTTGGGTGCGCGGCTGTGAGGACCAGAAACAGTCGGAACGGCTTGGCTCGGGGCCTCAGGGGCTGGAATAGACACGGAGTGCAGCACGGTGCTGCTCCGGAGGGTAGGCCCTAGGGATTCTAGGTTCCCCGTTGAAAAGTCAAAACGGTGGCTGCTGCCAGGCTGAGAGCTCAGAGAAGATGGTGGCTGGGGTGTACCCGGCAACTCTAGAGCTTCTGGAAGCTGAAGCCCACCTGCACATTCGGTAGTTAGGTTTTCGTTGGGCTGCTTCCTCTTTCTACTGCTCTTTGTTTGAGCCGGGGGCCCGTCGCCGCTGCCGCCTTCGCAGCCTTCGTGGCCTTCGTGGCCTTCGTGGCCTTCGCGGCCTTTGCGGCCTTCGAGGCCTTCGCAGCCTTCGCGGCCTTTGTGGCCTTCACCGCCTTCGAGGCCTTCGCGGCCTTCGCGGCCTTCGCCTCCTTCGCCGCCTTCCCCGCCTTTCCCGCCTTTCCCGCCTTCCGGGGTTTGGCCTACCTCTCTCTGGCTTCTCACCTTGGGCCTGAGACGTCCAAGTTCAATGTTTGGGCCACGGCCACCCTCAGGGTCGAAATGCTGATTCCCAGGCACAGAAAACAGCCCCAGCTGTCCACCAGTCATGGAGATGGCCTCGGCTGCTGCCATCGTTTCAACTCTGAGGCCCTGAGGCGCCCGGCCGGCCGCGGAGGTGCCACTGGGGCCTGGGAGAACCGGAGAAGCAGAAGCAGCGGCGGGAGCTTTACCTCGGGACCGGTCAGTGTCTCTACCCGCCCTCAGCATCTTCTCTGGGGGGGAGTCTGTGGCCATATCGGCCTAACGGTTTCTTACTGACTCGGAGAAACGGCTTCGCGGTGGCTTCTCGGCGGCTTCGCACGGTGAAGTGGCTGCCTGAGACCCAGAGAGGATGCTGGGATACAGAGACCGGATACGGAGGACAGGGGGCGGGGCTAAGCGAAATCCCTGTCCTTTTCTAACAAACATAAACACTGGGGAAAACTTGTCATTTAAATGAGGGGATAGGAATGTACGGAGCTTTATCGTGTAAAAGTGTTAGTCAATTTTTAGATTTCCAAGCTTTACGACAAATTTCAAACAATGTTCTATCAATCAAAATTATGTTTAGTAAGCTGTCAATTGAAAATGTATTTAGGACTCCCTTTACTTTTATTGATAAGAAAGAGTTATAAAATTCTGCATTGTAAAAGAATAAAAGGGCCTTCCAGCCTGGGCCAGAGCACTGAGCAGGTCCCGGGCAGCAGCTCTGCCCCTAAGCTCACAGAACCCAGAGGAAGCTGGCCTCTCAGGAGCTCTAACCCGGGCAGTATCTTATGTAAGGAGACAACAATGCCCACCCCAAACAGAGAGTAACTGGGACCCATAACCTATTGGTAGAAATATGTATAATTGTTATTAAGATGAAGTTATAATTTCTTAAATGGTACAAAATTTACTTTGATTTAAAATTTAGGGTTTTCATTGGTACACGCTTCTTATTGATATAAAAGTGAGATTAATATTGGTACTCTCATGGGCATTGTGCCTGTATAACACATTTAGGAATACAAGGCTTAGACCCAGTCCTTCTTTAACTTTTTTAACTGATTTGGGACGGTTAGCCTATGAGTTAAGGGACTATAGCAAATTCAGGGCTTTGAGTTTATTGTTAGGGTGTTTTCCATATTTTATTTAGAAATAGCTGAGAGGAGTTAACAGACAACAGTCCAGGTTACCTTACATGGATAGTTGGTTTTCAAAACGTCAGAAGTCCATAGAATTGATGTTACAAATATCTCTATATTAATGTTCATTTTGATTAGAGATCTGTCTGCTCCTGACAGCTTCCTGTCTTAGATTCTAAGAAGAAATTGAGCATCCCTGGAGTTACTCCAGTTGTGGCAGTGACAGCCACTAGGCAAGAATTGCCTCTCTCCATCTACAGACAAATTACTGTCCAGAAAAGGACACACTTGCAGAATAGTCTACTGATTATATCTGCCTAGACAGAGTAATCAGCCCTTAATAATTCTGCATCACTAAGGTATGACAGATGATTCTGGGCCAAAAGGCTGAAGATTTGATGCTCCAATGTTCAGTAGTATAGGGGCTTTCCAGGTGTTCAGTGGTCTCTATAAATTGGCTAAGTTTTAGAAACTATGATTTGTGCTTCCCATAATTTCAGTTAACTCAGTCATTCTGGATTTCTGAAGGGATTGAAGACGTATAGTCTCATAGCCAATCCTGGCTACTTACTTTGAGAGAAAAGATCTGAGTGGATGGTTTTCAGCTGACATTCATTCTAAAGCCAAGAAAAAAAGCCAGGTTCAAAACTAAGTGTTTTAGTTAGGAGAGATGACAGAGGTTCTGGTTAGTCAACAAAATGATGGACTGGGTATTAGGACTATCTTGTACCTCACTGGTACAATTAGGAATAATTATGTTCTAATTGCATTTTGAGAGAAAAAAAATTTATTTTAACAGGAAGGATGAAGCTAGGTGATGAGAGAGAGAAAGAGGGGGTAGACATGGAGGCAGATGTTCACGTGTCTCCACCAGTCAAAGCTAGTTCATATATCTAGGTTGGGTATTGGGTTACACTTCTGATTGAGCATTAACAAACTTATAAAGCCTTTGATTAACATTTAAAAAATGTATAAAAGCAAAAAGGAAAAGGGGGCATGGGATAGGGGTTTTCTAGGGAGGGAAAATGGGGAAAGGGGATGGCATCTGAAATGTAAATAAAATATAAAAAGAAATAAAAAAGAAAAAAAAGGAAATATAGATGTTTACATTACAATTCATAACAGTAGCAAGCTATGAAGTAGCCTAATTCTACTTCCTACCTTTTCCCATGAATCAATACCATTCATGGCCAATTCTTTTATATGTTCTATATCATTCAGACTATTCTGATACCAGTCACATTATTTTCTCTTGATCAGGTTGGTCAGTCAAGTTTGAGCATAAAACGAGGATCGTTCACTATCTACTGATGCCTAAGAACTTTGAGAAAGATATTGATACTGGAAAGACTTGGAAGATAGGCTTCACATCAGATATAACTGCTTATCCCAGTAAAAGCTTTGGCTTTCACATCCTTACAATATATAATCATATGTATACCCCTACATACATATCCACAAGTAACACTACACTAATATAAGTCTTGGGTGTTAATAATAGAAACTAGCTAGGGCTATTTAAATAACAGTTTGATATCTTTTGCTCATATCCTAAGATTTTAAAGCAGTTGTTTTCAACCTGTGGGTTGTGACCCCCTTGAGGGATGAATGACCCTTTCTCAGGGATCACCTGAGTGCATTAGAAAATACAGATGTTTACATTACAGTTCATAACAGTAGCAAGTTATGTAGTAGTAACTAAAATAATTTTATGGTTGGGGTCACCACAACATGAGGAACGTTATTAAAGGGTCTCAGCATTAGGAATGTTTAGAACTACTGTGCTATAGATAATTAATGGAGATACATTTCTTTAGAATCCAAAAATAGGACTATCATATTTCTATTTATTTTGATTAAAGATGTCTTATATAATGATGATTGAGAATCTGGCTGCTGAAATTGGATGGCATATGTGTTCTCATTTGTAAAATGGTGATGGTAATTGTATTTAACCCAAAAATGTGTATAGAGTGTCAAATAAATTAAGGCACAGAGAACACTTACCTTCAGAGACCTTCTCATAAAAATTTTATTAATAACAATATTTATTGTGGAAATAAAGAGAGAACAGTTCTTAGTGACCTGTTTCCATGAGAGAATAACTATAAAAGGAACAAGTATACATTCTTCACTAGAATAATATTATCTGATACCCTTTGTTTTAAATAAGTTCTATTTCTATTAATGCAAATTCCTACCTCTAGTAAAACTACATGGATACATATTGACTTTAAAAGATTATTAATGTTACAATGGTTATTAATATAATGACAATCATTTCTATCATATTTGTTTTTATGTATTTGTGAGAATAGTTTCTAAAGGCAAAATTCTAGGGTACCCAAAATAAGGCCAAAAAGAGATCCCCAATGTCCAATAATAACCTGATAACACATGTTTGCATTTTTGAACCACTCTTATCTATATAAATGTGAGGGAAAGTAAGAGACAGAGTAAAGTGCAAGCTCCCAGCTACTGTGGATTGGCCACAGTGATTTTAAAAATGTGTCATGGGATGTTTGCAAAGAGAATTTGAGGAAATGTGAACTAGAAACTTTTGCTAGCAATGTTGTAACTTTGATGATGGCAGTGTGCATATCTTTAAGATAGAATTCAACAGTTCGCATGAAATAGAAAGGCTTGAACATTAAACTTTTTGTGATCCTCTTAGAAATGCTTTGTTGTAGTCATTATTGATATTGATATTAAATTTGAGAACATAGATGTTAAGGAAAATGAATACTGCAAGTAAACTTCATTTGTCCCTTGATAGTGTAACAGTTATCTCCTAACACTGGCTTTGGCTTACCTGCCTACTCATGAGGTGCATCTTGCCAGAAGCCCCAGGTTGAATGGCACCTGATCATAAGAATCACATTAGAGCTTCTCAGATAGTACCTTGGATTTCTTATTTTAAAGAGTACATCATGAGATCTTTACGATAAAGTCTAAAAAACTTGTGTCCCTCTTCAAACCCTCTTCAAACCCCATTTTGTTTCAATATATAGCTTTCTTTATCATCACAATAGGAAATTTTATGTCTCATGACACTTTCTCTATTTTATCAATGAGGTAAATCTGAAAGACAGAACAAAAACAGTTGAAGTTTTCAACAGCCCACTGTTAAAAAAAACATATGCTTGTATATATACCTATAAGTCCAAGAATATATTAACACTGGGAAGGAAAATAGAGCTACCCTATCAATGGTTTTATTTATTCATGCTTTTATTCATTCATCCATTTGTTAACTCAACAAATATCTACTGGATATTTATTTTCCACCAAACATTATACAATTTGAGGGAATGACACCAGATGCATTAACAAAGAATGTTTTGATTTCAAATAACTCTCAATAGCTAACCTTGTAAGCTGGATGGAATCTACATCACATGAAATTGCAATCTACCTTAAATATATGTACTAAAAAGAATTTCTGGCTGTTATCCTATTTTAATAAATATGCTAAAAATATTCTGTAAATATCTATATTGTGCATAAAGGGATTTTAAAAAGAAAATCAATAAAATGCTTTCATAACTTGTTACTAATAACACCAATATAGAATAATGGGTAAACCAGTTTGGGTAACTTCCCAAAATAATTGGGTTTTCCAGGAACATTACAGAAGATAAACAGCAAGATCGATAAGTCCTGAGGTTGCAAGAGTTGTTATTGATTTATGGCCTTGCTTACTTGCCAGCAAAATAATTGCTGTAGAGAGGTTGACTTATGGGTACAAATAACAACGGGGATGCTAGAGTCTTTCTTAGCCCAAGTTTAAAAACTGGGAAACATAGAAGTGATTTTTAAGATAAACTTATTTTTATTAAAATTCATAGTTAATAACATATACTATTCACCAAACACTTACCTGTTTTGTGATGAATCTGTCATGCATGTGTGTAACATTCTTTAAAAATTACCAAATAGCCTTCCAAGAGATATTATTCTTCTTGTTTCATACAATGGAAAAATTAAAATACAGAGATGTTAACCAATTTGTCTAAGGTCACATGTAAATAGGAAGCTGCAAAGCAGTGTTAAAACTCGCCATTCTTTCCCATGCTTTGATACAGTTGAAGATCACATGGGATTAGCCTGCTGAGAGCTTATAAGAATTTAGGAAATACAATTTGATTGGCTGACACAATCATTTGCTTGTCTATTAATATGTTTATAGATTTTGCTTGATAGTAGAATTTTCATCACTATTTCCAGGATACTAACATTCCTGTGAAGGTTTGTTTGAAAACAACAATGAATCAGTAAAAGTTCCATAAATATGAACTAGGCATGGCTTAATTAACAAGAGTTTAAAGTTGATTGAGTATTCAGTATCCAATATTGCTTCACATTTCTATATGCTCATAGATTTCCTTTGTAAAGTCAATTTTTTTAATTCTTATACAATTTTATACAAATTTTCTTCCTCAACCATATCCAAGCCCTCAGAAAATGTCACTAATTCTCAGCTGCACTTCCTTACAGCAGTTTGTATCCCAGTACAGGATGTAAAAATTTCATAACTTGAGCTTGTGTCCCTGATATTCATTTGAGGTTCTAGGAAATTAGGTGGATTTCTGAAAGTCTATGTCAATGATAAGCATAAAGTAAAATCCTTGTCTCTCCATTCAGAAACAAGAAGATTCATTTCACTACAGAAAAACATCTTGAATTTATCGTAAGATACTACAGAATGATGCCACTGAATAGATCAAGAAAAAAAAAAAAACAAAACAAGTCTAGGATGAACATGAAAGCAACATACCAAAATCTACAAGCCATGATGAAAGTGGCCCTAAGAAGAATGTTTATAGCACAAAGAGCCTACACAAAACTTTTAGAGATCTCAAGTTATTTAATGTTGCACATGAAGGTCTTAGTAAAGTCAAAACAAACAACAGAAAAAAGAATGCTGTGAGATGACTGCCCAAGATCTGTCTTTTAGTAACAGCCCTTACTCAAACATAGTGCACCCAGGTCAGCAGCACTATAAATGCAATGGTTCTTTTAAACACTTTTATTCCCTATGAGCTTCCTTCACTCTCAGATCTCTCTCTGACCCTCACCTGGCCACTAGCCAGAAACCCCTCTCTATTCAAAGACACACATCATGATTTTATTAAGTCCCCAATGATTATGAATATTAATTATGAAGATTGACTATCATAGTCAGTAGTAATGAAATAAATTATAATCGACTTACACTTCAAAAAGTGTAATTTTTAGCAAATTAAATAGAATCTCTTTCTGTGGCTAATGGATGAGTGTGCATACCATGAATTAAATTTGATAAATATGAAAATGTAGGTATGTCAGTTAAATTGTGTATATATAGGAAGAAAATACAGGGAGCCACATATACTTAGAAGTTCTTAATTATTTTGACATGACTACAGAAAGAATGTGAATGGATATATGTAACAAGCTTTTACATGTCTTTCTTCTCATTCCCAGCTTTCCTGGGAGATGTAAAGTGCATCCATCCTTCTGAACAAAAGAAGAGTCCCTGATTTGTGAAATGAGTCAGATCTTGCTAAACTATTTCCCTCTGAATTTACAGACTTGCCTTGCCATTCCAGAGAAAGTGATACACACCACATTTAAAGAATTATTCATAAATATACATCTTTTCATTGTTTGCTAGGTATTTTCTTTCACTTGTGATTCAATATTGTCTTCTCTAACCTATCCAGCATCTTGAATTCTATCAGCAGATCCGTTGTCTTCTGACTTCTATCCTCAGTTAATGAAAAATGTTTGACAAAATCAGAAGATGAGTGAGGAATGAGATAGGAATACTTTTATTTCCTTTTCTTCACTATGGATTGATTATAACCTTTATCAAAAGTCTTACAAGTTCTGCTAAATGGCTCTCTTACCACAGACAATTTCTGTAGGTTCTAACAACTGACTATACATTCCCTTTCCCCTTTCAGACCTAAGGCTGGTTGTGAGTTTCCAGTATTTCTAGATGTGGATTACCCTACTATTTTATATTAATTTTCTTTTCTTGCTCCTATGAATTGGATAACAACCGAATTTACTAAATTCTGTTTAAATTGTCATAACCATGATTCCATTGGAATGCTGGTTAAAGCGCCTAGTTTATTGCAGACAAACTCAATATCAACAAAATCTGTTTTTTCATACTAGAAAGGCAGTAGAGTGTTCTTGTATTCCAAACCTCATTTCTTCTCAGAATTTTCCATATTTTCATAGTACTTTTTCAAGGATGGTTTCAGAACCTGTCGGACCATTCTAGATGAAGCAGGAACTAGCATCTAACTGTGGATGGAGGCAAATGTGAAGAGGGCACAGAAAGATATGTAGTTGTAAATATTGAGCATGGAAAAACGAACTTGATATTTCTTATATAGCTTGTGAAAGGGTTATTATTCAAAACAGACAAGTCAGAGTTACAATATAGAAAAAATGTAACTAGTGCCACTAACACACAGTATTTCCTTGTATTCTTAAAAGGTAAACTATCTCAGAAAATTTAATAAATATTACTGTCAAAAAAACTGTTAGTCTCTCTATTCAGCCAGAAAAAAATGTTTTACAACAAAAAATAAACACAAATATCTAACAATTATTACTAGTAAATGCCTAAACATAACAAAAGCATTATACAACAAACCAACAGCCAACATCAAATTAAATGGTGAGAAATTTTAAGCAATCCCACTAAAATCAGGGACAAGGATACCCACTTTCAGCCTATTTACTCAATATAGTACTCAAAGTTCTAGCTAGAGCAATTAGACAACAAAGGGAGGGTCAAAGGAATACAAACTGTAAACAAAGACATCAAGGTATCATTATTTGCAGATGGTATGATAGTATACATAAGCAAACCCCAAAATTCTACCAGAGACCTCCTATATCTGATAAACAACTTCAGCAAAGTGGCTGGATATAAAATTATCTCAAACAAATCAGTGGTCTTCCTCTACACAAAAGATAAACAGGCCAAGAAAGAAACTAAAGTAACAAAACTCTTCACAATAGTCACAAGTAATATAACAGATCTTGGAGTAACTCTTATCATGCAAGTGAAAGACCTGTATGACAAGAACTTCAAGTTTCTGAAGAAAGAAATTGGCAAAGACCTCAGAAGACTGAAAGATCACCCATGCTCATGAATTGGCAGGATTAACATAGTTAAAATGGTCATCTTACCAAACGCAATCTACAGATTCAATGCACTCTCCATTAAAATTCCGATGTAGCGGGAGGTATTAGGGGGAAAAAAAAGGTGGCAGGCCAGCTCCAGGCCAGCTCCAGGCCAGCTCCAGGCCTGGCACCATGTTCCCACTCTAAGTTCCTGCACTAAATGTGGCACCAGCTGGCCAGGAGCCCCAGCCCAGGACCCACAGATGTTGGTGTGGCTGCTGCCTCTGCGGGTTAGCTCCATGGACTTCATGGCTCGAAGCATGCAAGGCCCTTGAACCAACTCTTCCACCCTCATAGTGCTCAGCTCAACCCCAGACAATAACCATCATCCTCAAGGTATCTGGTAGAAATAAGACTCTTAATGCTTAAAGATTATCCAATGGATTTATATATTAGCAAATACTCAATGCACAAGATGCCCCCACAATTAGAATTGTTAACTCAATAACCTAAGCTTGATAAGAATAACTACCTTAGACTGCTAGAGACATGCGGACATCCACAAACATCTTCTTTCCTCTCTCCTCCTTCTCCTTTCTTGGTCCTTCCTCCTCCAAACTCCTAGCTCTGCCTACCTCTTCTACTGCCCATTCACTGGCTCTAGCTTTTATTTTACAAATTTAGGTGGACAGAAGGTTCACAAACTCAACTTTTTTTTTACAGAGGTCCGTAAAATTTTAATGGAGATTGCAATGAATCTGTAGATTGCTTTTGGTAAGATAGCCATTATAACTCTGTTAATTCTGCCAATTCTTAAGCATGGGAGATCTTTCAATCTTCCGAGATCTTCAATGCAAAAAGAAAGCATTTTCAACAAATATTGCTGGTCTAATTGGAGGTCTGCATGTAGAAAAATACAAATTGATCCATTTTTATTTCCTTGTACAAAGTTCAAGTGCAAGTGAATCAAGTACCTCCACATAAAACCAGATATGCTAAATCTAATAGAAGAGAAAATTTGAAAGAGCTTCGAACACACGTTTTCCTGAACAGAACACCAATGGCTCAGGCTCTAAGATCAACAATTGATAAATGGTACCTCATGAAACTGAAAATCTTCTGTAAGGTGAAGGACACTGTCAATAGGACAAAATGGTAACCAACAGATTAGGAAAAAGTCTTCACTAACCCCACATCTGAAAGAGGGCTAATATCCAAAATATATAAAGAACTCAGAAAGCTAACGACCAAAACACCAAACAATTGGGGTACATGGGCTGGTGAGATGACTCAGTGGTTAAGAGCACTGACTGCTCTTCCAGAGGTCCTGAGTTCAATCCCCAGCAACCACATGGTGGTTCACAACCATCTATAATGGGATCTAATGCCCTCTTCTGGTGTGTCTGAAGAGAGCAGTGGTGTACTCATATACAATAAATAAATAAATAAATAAATAAATAAATATTTTAAAAATTGGGGTACAAAGCTAAACAAAGAATTCACAACTGAGGGATCTTGAATGGCCAAGAATCTCCTACAGAAATGTTCAACATCCTTAGTTATCAGGGAAATAACAAACAAAAAGACACTGAGATTCCACCTCACACCAATCAGAATGACTAAATTCAAAAACTCAGGTGACAGCAGATGCTGGCAAGAATGTGAAGAAAGGGAAACACTCCTCCATTCTGGTAGAATCGCCAGCTGGTACAACCACTTTCTTTTTTTTTTATTTTTTTTATTTTTTATTTTTTGGTTTTTCGAGACAGGGTTTCTCTGTGTAGCCCTGGCTGTCCTGGAACTCACTCTGTAGACCAGGCTGGCCTTGAACTCAGAAATCCGCCTGCCTCTGCCTCCCAAGTGCTGGGATTAAAAGCGTGTGCCACCACCGCCCAGCCGGTACAACCACTTTCAAATCAATCTGTTGGGTCCTCAAAAAATTGGAAATAGTTCTTTTGGGTTATATGCCCAGGAGTGACAGTCTAGCTGGGTCTTGAAGTAAAACTACTCCTACTCTTTTGAGAAACCACCAAATTGATTTCCAAAGTGGTTGTACAAATTCGCACTTCATAAGCAATGGAGGAGACTTCCCCTTCCTCCACATCCTCTCCAGCGTGTGCTATTACTTGAGGACTTTGTAATTAATTATTTTATTTATTTACATTCCAAATGTTGCCCCCTCCTGGCCCCCCTCCTCCCAGAGTTCTTCACCTTATTCCCATTTCCCTTCAACTCTGAGAGGGTGCCTCTCTGGGCATCCTCATTCTCTGGGGCAGCAAGTCTCTACAAGATTAATTGCATCCTCTCCTACTGTAGCCAGACAAGGCTGAGATAAATTTTCAAAGGCAGTGTCTATACAAATACACACATGTACAGATAAACATTCTTTTAAAAATTCAGACAAAATGAGTACCTTCTGTGACCCTTAAGACATAAAATCATTTGCTTTGTAAGATGGTCAATAAATATCTGAAGGTTTGATGCCCTAAAGTTCACATAACTGCTACAAAAGCATTGACTGAATTTAGGTAAGTTCAATCTTCACTTCAAAAATGTCTCAAGGTGGATTCTTAATGTATTTTGCATTAGTTTTAATATTGAAGTAGCCACTGCAGCTGTGTAGTACTTTGTAGGTTTTATACAATATCTGTCTATAACTCCTCTTGGAGTGATTTTTATAGGTTATTGACTATTATATGAGATATATTTTCCATATATTATTCTCTGAATTTCATACTAGTGTGTGTTGGAGCAGAGTGGCCAGGCTGTAAGTCTATTTCTATTGTAATGCTGTGTCACTGTGTATTATAAATAGGTCCAAGAATACTATACTGTTTTGCAGTAACATATCTATACACCGAGCAATACCCCAGGGCCTGTGGAACTAGCCAAGCATCCTGAGATGAAGCCGGAAGTGGCAGCATCCTCAGACCTCTCTCTCCAGAATGGTTCACCTTATCATCTGCATCATTGTCCCCTAGTATTTTTCTAAGACCTAGCTTAGAGAGCTCTCACTGCTTTGATCCAACCTCTGTAATTGTCTCCTGAGCTCTGCAGCATAGGCAGGTGATTCTCATTTATAAAACATGATATATTAATGTTTTCTAGAATTCTGTGAAGAAGCTGAAAGGCAATGGAAAAAATCAGAAAAGTTTAATAGATGTTCATGTATAGATAAGCCTGATCCTCTCAACACAAATAAGCCACACTGACATGCCAGAAAGTATCTCTATAGCATCCTGTAAAGTTCATCTAGGAAAGCCTGACAAGTACCTCTATGGGAACCAAGTGATTTCTTAGTCCTCCCTGAAAGCCCTTTTTCTAATTCCTCTCTCTATTGTAGCCGACAAGTCACACATTAGGACCAGCCACTCTCTGTTATTCGTTTACTCAGTCCACATTTCTTTCTCCTATTTTTGTTTTGTTTTCATTTTGTTTTTATGTTTGCTTTGCTTTGGACAATTGTAAACATATATCAATCACAATCATGGACTTTGAGGATTCTTCACACTGATATGGCTTCTCCTACATTGCAGTTCTCAAGAATTCCTTCTTGGAGTTTCAGTTCAGGCCCTGTACATTCTTTTTCTCAGATCCTCTCTGATACTGGGTCTGGAAGTGCATCTTTCATGTCACTCTCCGCCCCTCTCTCCTTTTCTCTCTCCCCCGGTCTAGAGAACCAGAAAACTATCCTATTTGTTTTTACCTTTTTATTTTTAAATAATGTATAGATTCACAAGATGCAGCAAAGATAATGTGCATGAGTCACATATATTATCATCTAGGTTTCCACAATGGTCATAGCTAATATAATAATAATACAATATTAAAACCAGGAAGTAGACATTGAAATAATGTATGTGCCTAATCTCATGTTATTTGATTTCAGATGTAGATTTATTTCACCACCACTGTAATTAAGATACAGAACTATTATAACAGAATGATACCACTGGACTTTAGGGTGTTCTATGGTGAGACTCTGGGTCTTATTTAGATCTATTTTTAGCAAGCATTCACTACCACTGTCCATTATGGCATAACAGAAACTTTCTCCTTCCATATAGAGTGTGCAATTACATTATTCAGTCTCCATTGATGCCAGAAGATAAAGGGTTTCTCTGCTAGGTGTAAGTAGGAGGAAGGAGGTCAAATTTTGAGTGCCTACTAGGGTTCTGCTGATACATTCTCACGGGAAGTTGGAGCTAGATTTTTATTCTCCCATGTGGTCTCCACAATACATAGGTTTCCACAGTCATGAGTGTCCTGGATCACCACCTAAGTTGTGTTCTCGGTGCTAGAGGTGGGGGTTTTAGTCCTACCTGTCAAGTTTGGACTAAAACAATTATTATTCTAAATAATAAATAATAAATAATAAATTCCCTCTCTTCGTGTGCTTGCCTCTGGCTCGTTCCTACTTCTCTGACCAGAGATAAAAGGCTTTTTTAGGTGTTTTGGGTTTTTTTTTTTTTTTGTCATCTTTGGTCTGTTGTCATTCTGTCTTCATTCTGTTGTCATTCTGTCATTCAGGATCTTCTTGTATATTTGTTGCATCCAGTGTTTCTAAACACTTCTATTGCCTCTTTTCTAAGGGAAAAATCATGCCTACTACTTTTAATGGTGCTTCCTTCCTCCAGCTAACTAGGGCCACTTCAGCAGTAGTACAGATGGCCACCTGCAGATGAGGCCTCTTTTACTAACCTCTTCCCAAGGCTGTACTTGTATGTCTTCACAACAGAATCCTCAAACTTGGGGTAAGCCTTACAGAGAGGTTGAGACAAATAAAAATATATGCAGGAATCTGATGAGTAAAAACAGGTATAGACAAGAGATAAAGGCATAATAGGTTGCAGTGGAGGAAGAGAACTAACTTGTGAAAAGGTAGAAGGGTTGTTCATCATAAGTAAAACACTTAAGCTAGTAAACAGCATGAAGAGGTTCTTATGTGAGTTCAGAGGAATTATCACTAATGTTTATCAACAAAATGTTCTCCCAGAAGGTAAGATTCTTGTTCAGTATCAGGAATACAAAACTAAGCTGAAACACTGGCCTTCTGGGAGCTGACCACAGTAGGCAAGAATACCTTATATTTCACTATAATTGTCAAGTGGCTTATCTAATATTTGTGATATGTACAGTGTACCAAATGACGAAGCTATGAAGGGGAAGAAAAGATCTATTTTGGGTATATTCTAAGGAGAAATATTTTTGCCATTTGATTATCAAGACTAAGGGGAGATGGAGAAGAAAAGAGGGAGAGGGGGAGGGATATGGAGGGAGTGAGGAATGGAGACATGGAGAGAGAGGGGGAGAGGGAGAGAAAGGGAGAGGAAGGAGAGGGGGAGGGAAAGGGTGAGGGGGGAAAGAATCAGTCTTCTTCAGGGATGAGCTCCTGAAAGGTATCCAATCCCAAGTGGTGATTATATATATATATATATATATATCACTAAATGGAATAAGGAGTGTGTGTGTGTGTGTGTAAAACAATAATAATTAAGGAATAAAATGTCATAAATTTGTTGATGAAGTCTGAAGGGGAGAGGGTAGGGTTAAAATTATGTAAATACAATATTAATTTATAAAGGTTTCATAAAACATAAAAAGAATATGCATACCATCCTGAGCCTTCTTACAATTTTTTCTTAAAGTCCTAGTTGAAAGGTTTCACATCTTAAAGACACTTCCATTTTTTTGCTTCATAATTTTGTTGTTCATCTCATTGTGGCAATAGCTGTCATTGATTTCTAGTGATCTTTGTCAAGTTTTTATGAAACATAAAAACTAGGCTAAACAATATCAGCCATCATTTGCTAATTTGATTCCTAACACAATTAATACTTATTCAATACCCCCAAGGATGTATGAAATTATATTGGGCTTTACATCACATAACAAACTCACAATTTAGCTCTCTTTGGAACATAATTCAGGTGACATGTCAATGAAATATTTAAAAAGGTAATTATATTCATGAATTTCTGAAGAAATTTCCAGCTTGGAAGTAGACTAAATTTCTAATTTGCTGGAGGGAGAAGAAAGAGAAGGAAGAGAAGAAAGAGAAGGAAGGACCCATTCATTTTATTTATGTAATTAAGCTTTATGTTATTATTAAACAGACATTTGTTGAGCACCTAATGCAAGTAAGGTATTCAGTGAAGTGAGTCTCAATTCAGTTGATCTATAGAGAAAGCAATTAATTATCCAGTGAAAAGAATTATTCAAGTGTATCAGAGATTTGGGGGGTCAGTGGGGCATTTGATGTCAATCTTATTGTGACTCAAGTTCCTCTACTTCAAATCCTTAATGTTTTCATTCATTTCACACCCAGCAGTACCAGATTAATGCAAATAATTATAATTAGATCTTACTACAATTCTGATGTCTCCTCCATCTGCTTAGCCAGCTTAATAGTCCCTAGTCTAAAAGTGAGCCTTTAACAGGGACATTGGACTAAGGAAAAATTCATAGAAGGAGACTACTAGTTATAGTTAAATATATATTAACTTTGAAGTATGCACCAAGGGAAATTCAGTTGAAGGTCAAGTAAGATAGGAACACAGATATAGAAATCAGTATTAGATTAACAGTAGTGATGTTGGGAGGAAAAGTAAAGGAAAAAATTCCTCAAAGCTGGTTCCCCATGAAAAAGAAGGACAACATGAGCAAAAATGATCAAGATTAATGTTTCCAGAACTCTGAAAAGTAATCAAAGGTTTGTAGAAATTTGAGACTCATTGATGCATTTATTTAAAAAAATAAAACTAAATCTTATTATGGATTATGAACTCTGGACACACTTAACTTCCTAGTCCCAGTGCAAGCAGTACAGAAAAGTTCCTGGAGGCATTTATGAAAATTATAAGCAGCAACTGGCAAACAATGCAACTGCCTGAGGTATGAGGCAAAGAATAACCAGGCCAAATGAATACATGAATAAATAAATAATGAATGGATGGATGGGTCGGTGGATGGATGGATGGATGGATGGATGGATGGATGGATGGATGGATTGCCAAATGGAATAGTGAGAGAATTAGATTCCATAGCTCTTTGTGTTTTCAGTTTTGTGCTCAAATTCAAGAACCAAGACAGCCCCAAGCATTTCCCTTACCGGATAAAAAGACTTTGTATAAACAAGAGAGAAAGCCCACTGTAGGCTTATAAATTTCCTGAGTGATCAAAGCACACACACACACACACACACACACACACACACATATACTGACGGGGGGGGAGAGAAAGGAGGAGGGAGGTGGGGGAACATAGGGACATTTTAGAACAAATTCATAAAAGTCTCAATGTAAGCAATACCAACAGTAGTGAATATTGACAGCAACAAATTCAGGCGGACAAAGAGTAGCTGCTGATTTTGAGAGTTACTATACTCTATTATTTAAAGGGTCCTGCTTTCAATAAAACATGCACGGCACTAACTATAGGCTAAAATTAGAAAACCTTTAGAAGAAATATAGAGATGAATCTGGATGACTGATGTGACAATGAAATCAGGTATGGTTCCAAAAGCATGAACAACCAAAGGAAAAAAATCAATAACTGGATTTCCTCAAAGTTCAAAATACCTATGCTCAAATGCAAAAGACACCTATAGGATGGACTTAGATAGGATATGGTTAGAAATGATGTTTCTGCTAATTGAGTACTATCTACAATACACAAAGAGCTCTTATAACTCAACAATAAAAACCTTTAGTTGTAAATAAGTACTAGAATAGAATGTTTCTAAGAAAATGTACAGATAGTTATGAAAAATGATCAGTATAATTATTCAGTAAGGAGATATATATGAAGATTACATACTATTTCCCAGGCACTAGAGAAGCTATAAGAAAACAGACATGGACTAATCATTTTTTCTTAGACTGTGGAGAAAGCAGAATTGATGAGATACCACTGGTATTTGAAATTTGGAAAATGGTTTTTCAGTTTCTTTAAAAGCTAAACAGTGACTTAGCAGTAAATCAACTTAAGTCCTGATGTATAGAGAAAAAAAATAGACATGGGTTTTCAGTAGGAACATTATTCATAATATTCAAATAAAAAAACAGCTTATATTTCCATGACCCAATGAAAGGATAAAACATGGTGTAACCATGTATAATAAATGTTATTAGGTCCCCAAAATAATGAAATTAGTGATATGTGCTGCAACCTGGGTCTACCTTGAAAGCATTGTTGCTATGTGAAAGAAGTTAGACAGAAAGCACTACAATATTGAATTATTCTAATCATATAAAATAGTCCAAGTGACAAGTACACAGGGAGAAAAAGTCCAGTGGTAATTACAAAAGCTTCAGGGAGAGAAATGGAGAATGACTACTAATGAATACAGGGTTGCTTCTTTAAGACAAAACTGGATAATGATAACATTCGGAGAGCAGGCTATTATTGATTGCACAACTCTTTGCATATGTAAAACCTTGCTGAATTTTATATTTTAATAATGAATAATGAGTACTTATAACACAATAATTTATCTCAATTAAATTGGAAGCATTAAGAGCCCAAACGGGCAAATGAAAACATGCATAGTTAAAGAAAAACAAGGAAATCACATTGTTCATTAGGACAACTGGAAAAAGTCAAGGACTAATTGGAAAATAAAAGAGAGAAATCTAAGAGACAAAGGGGAAACGGGAAGTTGTCCTGGAAAAAAACAAGCAAAGTGGGGTGTCACTAAGAGATAGTGGTTTCTGAAATTGCAAAAGGAGGAGGTAAACTAAAAGGACATTTGATCTCATGGGTCTTGTTACATGTTATGTGATGTTTGTTGAGAGGGTGGAAAGAGGATAAGTTCAAAAGAAAAGTGCTGATATGAATTTTCCATCAGGGTAAGATATTTGAGATTCCATACAATCTGGTGGGGTGGAGGGATGGAAAAAGAGGCACTTCATTTCCACCAGTCAAAGGGCGGCACCTCCCCTTAGAGATTTAAATTCTAGCATGACAACATAGCCCACAAAATCAACTAAGCAGGGTTCACTGGGGCTCAGGAGACTGAGTTGAAAATTATGGAGTCTGTACGTATTTGAGCTAGGTCCTCTGCTTCTATGGTTTGGTTGTATAGCTTGGTGTTTTTGTGTGACTCCTAACAGTGAGAGTAGGGAGTGTGACTTTTTTGCCTGTTCTTGGGACCCTTTTCCTCATGCCGGGTTGCCTCTATCCAGTCTTGCTATGAGGGTTTGTGCCTAGTAGTATTGTAGTTTGTTGTGCCATGCTCAGTTGATATCCCTGGGAAGTCTGTTCTATTTTTTTTTTTAATTTTTTTACTTTTAGGGGTTTTTTTGGTGGGAACAGAGGAGGGGTGGATCTCGGGGAGCAAGAAGATGGGAGTGGGAGAAGTGGTGGTTGAAGAAACTGGTTGCGATGTAATGTATGGAAATTTTGAAAAAAAAAAAATTAATCCTATACCATAAGGTCCTGTTAACATTTCTAGGTGACAAAGGAATGAGGCAGGATTTAGGCCAGATGATAGGTATCACAGAAAGTCTGGAGAGAACAGGGAGACTTGGTTAATGCATGAACACAATCAAGTTTCCTTGGAAAACTGGGGAGGGTCCAGTTCAATAGAAAGCAGGGGGTGAGCTCTCAGCTCTTCGCAGTTGTTCCTGGAAGGGAGAGAGACTGCAGGAGTATATGGCTAGATTTTTAAGGTTTTTTGGAGTAGCACCTAGAACAATAATCTGGATTCTAATAGTTTAAATCTGAAATGTCCCACACTCATCCACATGTGGAAGACTTTGGGTTCCTAGTTGGTATCATTATTTAGGGAGGAGGTAGAAACTTTAAGATAGGGTAGTCGGACTTGGGGAAATAAATGTTTCTAGAAGGGCTTTTGAAGGTTATAGAGCCACTCTGCTACCCTGTCATGTACCATGGCCTTCTCACTATGATAGATTGAACTCTCAGAAACTATGACCCCAAATGACTCCCTCTCCTTTCAACTGATTGTCAGATATCTTGCCACAAAGGTAAGAAAGCTCACACAACTATGGACTCTTTGAGAATTAGTAAGTGAAAAATTGCAGGGGATGATGGCATGCAAGTGTGAGAAACTGTGGTTATTTCACAGTTACCAATGCTTTGTTAAGGATCAAAAAAGAATAAGATGAACTCAGAGGTTAACAATACTATGAAAATAATTTAAGAATAAAGGAGAATTCACAAGTCAATAAATAACTACAAAGAAATTAAATAAATTATTAGAGGAGGCAGGAGAGGGTATATTTAATCTTTCAACTCTATAAGCTCAGGAAAAAGGAAGGCCATGTATTTTTAAAGGGAAGAAGGATGATTTGAAGTCAGTGACATTAGAAGAATGTGGCAAAACTTTTTCTTAATGCTTTTCAAAATATAGATGACAAATTTTTTCTCATGAGAATTAAAAGGCAGGCAACATTTAAAGGCAAATTCCTGAGTTGTATAGCCAAAATGACAGTTGCTAAGTATACTATATCAAGTTTAGGGGTCTGAACAGATTGACATTAAACTGAAAGGCAAATTAAAGGATTATCAAGAAGGTTCAATGAAGTCCAGGAATATCTAGTGCATTAAACAGAGTATAAGTTGAACATAGATTACTAGGCTTTAACTCCACAGTAGGCCAAGAGTGAATCCCAAAAATTTATATTTTAAACAAGTTCCATGGTATCCTATCATCATATCTGCTGCCATAATCAAAACTTCTGATCAAAAGAAATTTAGGAGAGGAATGGATTCATTTGTCTTGAACTTCTAGGACACAACCCATCACTAAGGTAAATCAGTAATGTTGCTTGCTTGCTTGCCATGGCAAATAATCAACTAGGTTTCTTACATACTTCATATCTACCTGCCTAGTGAATAGCATTGCCCACAGTGGGCTTGGTCAACCTGCATCAAGTAATAACAAGGCAAACCCCCACAGACAAATCCACAAGCCAAAATGAGCTGAGAGATCTTTTAACTGAGACTCCCTTCTAAGGTGACTCTATACCAGTGGTTCTCAACCTTTAATACAGTTGTGGTGACTCCCAAACATAAAATTATTTTTGTTTAGTTTGTAACTGTAATTTTGCTACTGTGATCATAATGTAATTATCTGTCTTTGTTTTCTGATGATCTTAGGTGACCCCTGTGAAAAGGTCATTTGACCCCAAAGGGGTCTTGACCCAAAGGTTAAGAACTACTGCTCTAGACTGTCAAGTGTACAGCTAAAGCTAATTAAGATACATAGTGATAAAGATAATGGTGGTCCAGGACTCACATTGAGAAAACACTGTTCTCATAAATCTCAGCATTCTGGTAAGGAAGGAAGCAGAGAATTCTAACAGGAGTGAGGACTAACTGATTAGAGACACTGAAAGGACCAGTGTAGGTCTAGAGAAAGAAAGAATTGTTAAGCAAGGCTTCAGACTGGTAAACAGGAGAATAAAAAAGAGGCTAAGACCTATGAACAGACAGGATAGTGTGATGAAAAGGAAGGTAAAAGATCAAAAATCAAAGAACGGACTGTTTTGGCTAGTAAGGAAGAATTTAAAATTCTGAGGCTGATTCCTTGGTAATATTATTGTTTCATAAGATACTACTCTAAAGGGTCACAAGAAATAGCAGGCAATAAAGAGGAAAAGAATAAAAAGATTTTGAACTGTAGAACTGTAGCACTGTAGAACTGTCATTAAATGAATGGTGTAAAGTCACTAATAATGATAACAAGGACAGTGACAGAAAAAGGAACTCAAGATGGGAAAACCAAGAAAAGTAAGAAAGTATTGTAAAAGTTAAGAAACACTCAATGATTGGTTTCTTTTGATTCCAAATTCTAAGATGCTACCATTCCAACATTCATCTAAAATATACTAATTCTCTTCTTGAGGAAGCTACATCAAATTTGTTTCTGTTTTGAAGGTGCTTTTCAACTACATCAAGTATGTATAGAACAAAGGCATGAAAACCACATTTTCTTTGAAATTACAATGAAGATGACTTCTCGGGTACATTAAGGAGAACTTTTCTAGTAAACAATGCTGAGGATAATTTTTCCCTCTCCTTCCAGCTTCTTTTTATGCATAAATGCTTTTGAGTGTGCTTTTTCTGTGTGTAGGGAAAAAATCAGCAGAGATGATTTAGGCATATAATGAATCCAGAAGAAACACAAATGCCCAATAAACATATGAAAAGACTCTCAATCTTACCAGTAATCAGAGAAATGAAAATTAAAGTTACAATAAGATAGCATCTTTGACTCATCAGGCTAACCATAATTAAAAAGTGTGGCAATTACCAGTATAGAGGAAAGGGATGAATAAATAGATTATCTCATACTATGCTGTGAGTATGTGAACTGGCATAGATTCTTGGGGGAAAAAATAGAACATCATCAAGAAAATTGTGTGAGGCACCAACCTTGCAGTCCAGCATTTTAATTTCCAAGTATACAGTCCAGAGAAACATTTGACTATGTACCCAATAGGACATATACATGGTCTCTATTTCTCAAGGTATTGACAGAAATAGAAAAAATTAAATAGGAATGCCCACATGCTCATCAATAAAGACATAGGTAAAGTATGATATCCTTATAAATTGGCTTCTTACTCAGACAAAAGAAAATGACCATAGTTTCATAAGTAATGATAGATGTTTAATATTAATTTACTGTTTTCAGTGCTAGAGATTTATCTAGCATGGTAGGTGTTATTGAAATATTTAATCCCAACCCAGGGTTTCTATCCTGCCTCTAACCATTTAGTTCCTGGATAAAAGACACAAATAATCTTTATATTTATAAGCCTTAATCAGCACGAGGGCTGGGAAGGTATGTATCATCTATGTTATTATGTCTATTTCCCAGCCAACAATCTCAGTAAATAATTTGTCATATTTTCATTCATTATAAAGCCAAAAAAAAGCCAGGATCAAAAGTAAATGTTTTAGTTAGAAGAGATGACAGAGGTTCTGGTTGGTCAACAAAATGATGGACTGGGTATTAGAACTATCTTATACCTCACTGGTACAATTAGGAATAAGTATGCTCTAACTGTGTTTTGAGAGAAAAGTTTTACTTTAACAGGAAGAGTGATATGTAGGAGGAGCTAAGTGGGAAGGAGTACTGAGAGGAAAAGATGGAGTAAGGAGAGAAGATGAAGGAGAGGAGAAGCTAGGTGATGAGAGAGAGAGGGGGGGGCATGGAGGCAGATGTTCACAGGTCTCCACCAGTCAAAGATAGTCTTTATATCTAGGTTGGGTATTGGGTTACGCTTCTGATTGAGCATTACCAAACTTATAAATCCTTTCATTAACATTTTTAAAAAATTGTATAAAAGCAAAAAGGAAAGGGGGGCATGGGACAGGGGTTTTCTAGGGAGGGGAAATGGGGAAAAGGGATGGCATCTTAAATGTAAATAAAATAAAATGAAAAAAAAAAATTTAAAAAATTGTCATATTTTGTCTGGGCTGCTCTTAACTCCAATAAGCCAACCCATGTGGCCATTATTTTAAGATTCTTACCCCATGGTGGCTTTTCCTCTATCTACCTTCTTTTTCCCTTTCACAGTTCTCCTCTGACCCCACCTATATCTGTTCTGACCAGCTATTAGCTATTGGCATCTTTATTCATCAATCAGAAATATCTTGGGGACAAGGTCACATAGTGTCTACACGTGGACTACCTTGTCTCTGGGACAACCAGGTCTTGGGGGCCTACATTTAGTATTACAATAAATAGCAACAGACCAAATCTCAACAAGTAGGCAAGCACTGAGATATACCAGTCTTAATGTAACCTTGAAAAAAATAAGCTACATAACAAAATTCCATAATATATAACTCTTTCTACTGATACATGTAAAAGTATTAAATAGGATGACTATCAAACTCATCATAGCAGTTAATTCTAAGGAATAAGGAGAGAACAATGGTCAGTGGCTATGTTCCAAAATAATTTTTGCATCTTGTTAACTTTCCTAAAAATAAAGTATGACTATGCAAGTCGTGAGTTTTGCTTGTTTATTTACTGACACAGACTTGCCTCAAGCTCTTCTTCATCCAAGTGCTGTGATTATAGGCTTCACAGATTGTGATTTAAAAGAAACCACGTATACATATAGAAAGGCTAGGTGGAAATATAAAAATCAATGTAGTACATTGTTCTTTTGAATAATATAACTTTATAAAAGACTTCTAGCTTTCCTGATATCATTCCAAAGACATCGTCATTTGTGTCTCAAAGAAAGAGATTAATAAACTTTATGAAAAATTATTGTATGATGCACTGTATTTTAATTTTCTGCGACTGGTTCATACTAATTCTTAAGCTAATTACAGCTATGTCTTTTTCTATAGAAATCTCAGTATTCTTTGTGGAAATACAGCCTTCAAAAATTTAGATGCCTAAGAAAAATTACCATTAAAGGAGTAGCATAGGAAGGAACTAGCTCTTCTAATAAAGGCTGGACAAAAGAAGGGCTCACTGGGAAGAAAGGCACAGATTATAGAATATTTAGGTCACTTTTATTTCATAAAATTCCATTTCCAGCTGGGTGGCTTCTAATACACACTGTTTTTGTCTCCACTCAAAATAATTCTTATGTCTCAGGCTGATCCTCTGTCTGTGACCACAGTCATGGAATAATGCCAGCATATTAGGGACATGAATTATGACATGGTACAGTTTTTATTTTGATACACTAAATTGCTGGCTGTTTCTACAAGCAAAGGCTGAATGTACATTGAGCCTCTTTTTTGTTATGTACTAGAGCTAAGACCACCATTCACTGAATAATGTGTGTTTTCAAAAAATGTCCTGATACTTACAATGAAAGATATAAAAGAGATAATGATGATGTCTGGACCAAGCAGGGATGACTCCTTTACTATAGATAAAAACAGTCTTAATATCCACAGCATGATAAATGAAGAAAGACAACAACAATATAGAAAATAACATTGGTAAAAGAGAAAAGGGGAGAAGCTAATATTACATGGAAAGCATAATATCCAATGTAATTGTTTTGCCCTATATTAAAATTAAAGAAGCAGTGGTGTGTGTACTCAATAAAAGAATACAGACCATCTTTTTAAATAGATATAACACAATAGCCACTTCAAAGTCTGAGTAGTCTTATCGCACTTGGGACCAATCTAGAAAATTAGTTTGGGGAAGGCTATACCGTGAATTGTCATCATCCTCTTTGGGGGATTTAGGCAGATAGAATACCACTGTTGGACACTGTTAACAACCGTCACAGTAGAAGGAACAAACAAACCTCCTGTGTGTACTAAAACTTCTATCAAAATTCACATAATTTCTACTAATAAGTCTTAGGGCAAAGTAAAGGATGAGGCTAAGCATGAGAACCCAAAGGCAAAGTGTCTAGCTCTTCCAGCTTCCAGCTCGCTGTGATCTCTTCAGTGAATTTCATTTTTACTAAGATGGCCAGGTACCCAGAGAGCATCTTAACTATAGGAGATGAAAAATGTGGGGTTCCAATGAGGAACATTCAAGTGATTTATATATTGAAAATGTCTTTCTTGTTGGTGTGAAAGAATTATAGCCTAATCCCTAAGGAATAAAAACAGATATATTATCTAAGAAGACATAACTTTGCAGGAAGATATTTGAGACATGCCTGATAGAAGTACAGAACCCTAAAAGGCTTCTTACAGGTATGATACACTGTAAACCCCCAGATGTATTTCTGACTCTCCAGACCACCAAAAGAGATATGGAATTGAAGCCTATTTAAGCAGAATGACTCTTTAGACACAGTCTTTTAATGCATGGAAAAATTGAGTCACAAAAGTGAAACAAATAATTGTACAATAGAGGCAACACAAGAACCTATATAAATCCATTCTTTTAAAAGTTCTTTTCTTTCTATATCTCTGTTCTAGTCATGAGTCTGCCTATCAACTCAGAAGATCTTGTTTAGGAAGAGAATGTTCTTTGTATCCAGTCCATTCACTGTCTCAAACTGATGCCCAATAAGAGTATGTAACAATTACATTGATGGTAATAAAACCTTACAACTTATGACCCTCTGTGACCTGTCCATTTGAGTGGGCCAGAAGCTCAATGTCAAATTCTTGAAGCAGTCTGAATCTTATGCAGAAGAGAGAAGTTGTGCCCCACATTGGGCATTCCTATATATGAGACTACAGCAAGAAAAGCAAAAAGTTTCTTGGTGGCTGGTTTGTAGGTACCTTTCTCAGAGCTTCAGTCAGTAGTGCTGCCTCCATTTTCTCCCCTCTTCTGTAGCTTTTTAAAATAAACCTGTGATAGAATACTCTTACTTGTCATGAGAAAGAAATCCTGGGACAGAAGAGTCCTGAGACAGACAGAAAACTGCTGCTGCCCTATCTATAGTCCCTTTCAAATATAACTGTCATTGGGCCTGATTCAGTTTATTTCCATATCTCCTAGGCCCTAACCTTCACCATTAGTCACCCTCAAAGATAAGAGTATGATAACAAAGCCTGGTGATGCAGAGCTGTCATCCCAGCCACTTGGGAGGCAAAGGCAGTAAAATCATGAGTTCAAAGCCTGCCAGAGCTACAGAGAGTTCAAGGTCAACCTATACAACTTAGAGAAACCCTATTTAAAAACGATTTTTTAAATTTTTTATTGGGTATTTTATTTATTTACATTTCAGATGCCATCCCCTTTTCCCATTTCCCCTCCCTAGAAAGCCCCTATCCCATCCCTCTCCTCCTTTTTGCTTTTATACCATTTTAATTGCATGTAAGTATTAAGGTCTGGTCTAGGTTGAGAAACTAGTAATACAATAGATGTAAACAGTCAAGGAACAAGCAAGACAATAAACACAAATAGTCAAAGAGCAAGCAAGAAAATAAGCAAAGTTTTATGAACCCTCCCGTGATCACTGTTTCTAAGGGCTTATCAGGATGACCAAAATATCTGAGCCTACTAAAGGAGTGAAGGAGGGTGCTTGGGAGAGTTTGGAGATAGGAAAGAGAAGGGGGAGATGGGAAAATGATGTATCTATAATATATATATATATATATATATATATATATATATATATATATATATATATATATATATCCCTATCCACAGCCCCTTTCAAAGATAACTGTTGATTTGGCCCGATACAGTTTATTTCCATATCCCCCAGGCCCTTGACCTTCACCATTAGTGTCCCTCAAAGGTAAGAGTCTATAGAACATTTTAAAAGCAGTCTCGGAATATGGCTACCTAGGTTGAGTGTTTAACTACTATGCAAGAAACAGAGTTCAGACTCTAGTACCACAAAACAGAGTAGATTAATCACTAAGAAATATATCAAACTACCTGATTTAAAGAGGGGAGGATTCTTGGCCAACAATGTGTTAGGTGGATCCCGCTGTCAATAGTTTGTGCTTGGTCAACATAGTAAAGTAAAGTAAAGTAACATCAAATAAAACTTTCCAGTTTATTTGATTATCAGTTTAAAGCTACCAATATAGTGGTGGTATAGCTAAACTTTCTTTGGAAGCCACAAAGCTCTATTGCTTCTCCTAAGGCCCCAACGACCAACCAAGGCACTATTTTGAAAAAGGTCACTCAGGGAAACTGAAAAACTTATTGGGCTTCCTGACAGTTTAAGAGTGGGCTCTTATTTAAAGGGTGTTGCTGTTTCTCTCTCAAAAGGCTGCACTCGGAAAGATTTGCCCAGCAGGAATACAGATTTATTTTCCTGAGTTGCATAGATGGAGCACTCACATCCCCTAGTGTCCCCCTGTCAATATATTCTAGCCATTCCCTGAGAACACATGTGATTAAGATGAGCATCTGGATACTCATGGAAGCACCATGGGGATAAAAGCACTCAGCAAGCCATGTTGTGACAATCTTTTTATAAGATGGTACAGCAGCTAAACTCACTAAGATGGCAGTTGCTTGGCTCAGAGGATAGTCACACCCAAGTAGATTGGAGAAAAGCAATGTCTTAGATACTACACAAGGTTTTCTGAATCTTGGTAAGTCTCCTCTCCTTTGCTGATCCAAAAACTCTTGAGAATGGCTAACAAGTGGTAAATGTCAGGACCTTGCTTTATTTGATGTCAAAATAACAAAAATAATAGGTACCCATAAAGAGTGTGTGCCACACATCATTTCTATTTTTTATACTAATCCAGTGAAGAGGCACATTATCAATCTCAGTGATGAGAAAATTTAAGGTCACTCATAAGTGCCATGCCATGGGTTTCCATGGGTCTCTATTGCTATAAAGTTAGATTTTTTTATATGAGACAAAAAGTTATTGACTTTGTTGATTAGTGACAATTATTATGATAAATAGCATGCTGCTATTATATATTGCTATAAACTATAGATCTTTCATAATTAATTTCATACACTTTGAGCTTCAACTACTATCTCTAACTTTATAGTTTACTTCCTTGCATAACTTGAGTCTTACAATTCTTCACCCCTAATGGGTGAATTTGCATTTCAGTAAATCTGTTATTTTGTCTGCATTTCTGACTACTTGAGTCTCACTTCTACCTTTGTTATCAAATTTTGAAAGTAGCATCAGCATTCCTAATCAACACTAACTCTCTTTCTCTTACATAGAAAGGTAATTCTCTTTTGTTAAAACCTTAACCATAGTTCAATTTGGCTTTTCACTTAGCTCATGGCTTAACTTCTATATCTGAGTCTGGCTGGAGCAAAATATACATCCATACTGAATTCAATTTTTGACTGGTGACATCAGAAGAGTCGTTAATGTTATATGTCAGCCATATTACTATTCACTTATGATAATAAGACTATATTATACATTGTCAATTTTCAATCCATAACACTTTCAATTCATAAACTTTGTCATTGCTGACTTTGATTCTTACTTCATTGATTAAATAGAAGAAATCAGTAGAAAATGTCAATGAACTGCCACAAATACATGTACCTGCCTGTTAATGCATATAATATATACTTAGTATTGCTCCATATTCTCTCCTGTTGCTAAGGACATAATCATTCATGATCGCAGCTAAAACCTAGTTTCAGTTCATGAAATGGGCCCTGCATCCTCTTCACCCTTTTTTCAGATCTTCAATGAGACTGTTTTACCTCCCTGGTATATATCATCACTATCTCTAACTCTGCCAATCTTTTCTATTAATACACAAAAATGTTGCCATTACTCATGTATTATTTTTAAGTTTTTGTCATGACTTCATATCATCTCTGTCTATTATCCTGTTTTATTTTCAGTAACACCTTTTTGCCCTCTCTCTTAAAGCACATTGCTCTCAGATTTTTATACCCATAGTCCCTCAAAAACAGGTCTGAAGAGCACAAGTGATATACCCCTAATGAAGGCAATGGTCAATTAAAAATCTGTTTTACTTGACTTGTTCAGAGCAAAACAAAGATCTCTGCCTCATTAAAATAATTTCTATCTTGGCTTTCAGGCCATCGCACACCCCAAGTTTTACTTGTAATTCATTGATTTAACTTTCCTTTTTTACTGTTTCATCTTTTATATTCTACTTCTAAATAATAGCTCTTTTTCCTCACTGTAGTCTTAATGACCTCTCAGATGCTCTAGATTGCTGTTCATCTCTCCTGAACCCCAGACTCTGAAATACAAATACTTGCCTGTGTCTTCATTTAGATGTCTAAAAAAATCTTTCAAATTTAACTACTCCCAAATCAAACTTTTCATCTAGTCTCCCCAAATTTTTAATCACCTAGGTTTGAAAACAGCTATATGTTCCCATACCAATGACATCAAGGTAATTGATTTTAGGCAAAACAAGAGTGAACAAAAGTGTTATGTGTTTTTTCCAAGCAAAGACTTACAAATCACTGTTTGTCATCATCTATTTCTCCATGTCACAAGACTGGAGATAACCCAGACAGTAAGGCTACATTATAAGCTACAGAAAAAACACATGAATGTTTGAGTGAGTAAGAATTGAAACTCTGGGTCATGTTTCTGCATGGCCTACACTTTCCTAACTGATGGAGAAGTTAGTGGTGGAAAAAAAATAGAAAAATATATTTCAGGGCCAGGAGAAAAATGGCAGCAGAATATGAAAAGATTGGTGTCCTATAGGATGTAGTACTGAAATTTATGTGATGATTGAAAGAAACAAACCAAGGAAAAGAAGTGTGTTGCACACAGAAACAGCAAAAGGAAGACTCATGTAAGCCTTTTGACATCAGACATTGAAGTATATGATTTTGAGTTTGCCCTGCTGGGTTTTGAACTTGCGGTGGTCAAGTATTTCCTCACTATTTTCTAATTCTTCCCTTGGAAGGATATATGTGTATATATATATATATATATATATATATATATATATATATATATTCTCCATTCCCTGTGGTATTGTACATTGGAAGTATGCAATTTGTTTTTTATTTTACAGGGGGTACATATCAAAGCTTGCCTTGAGTCTCAGAAAAAAAAACTTTTAACTTTTAAATAATATCTAGACTGTAAAATACTATGGAGACTCGAAGTTGTACAAAATATGTCTTCCTTATGATATGGCTAGGAGTCTATAGGGTTAAGGATGTGAAATGTGGTGGTTCAGTGACTAAGGCCTCCATATGCTAAAACATTTGAATATTTGATCCCAAGTTGGTAGAACTGTTTGGAAAGGATTAGGAGGAATGTCTCTGTTACAAATAGTTAGAGTTGATGTTTTAACTCAAAGAATATATGAGCTCTAAAAACAGCTTTGAATTAGGAGCAGGAGGAAAAAGAAAGGGTTAAACATTTCAGGAACTCAGAAAATTGGAAGGCACAGTGGTGCTCACTAACAGATATGAAATATAGAACTGAGGAAACCTTTGAACCTCAAGCCCTTTAGAACTTGTCCTTGAGGCAAAGAACAAATAAAAAATACACAGCTAGGATTAAGCCATGGCCAGACTTTCGAAAAGTCAGCTGTATTTTTTTCATGGGAAGTTCTTGTAATATTCAAGTAGAATTAAATTTTAGTAGGGTTGAGAGACCATTTTTTTTTCTAACTGGACTATGTACAGCTCAGTAGCTAAACCCTTATCCCATGTGGTCAAGGAAATTGGGCCTGAACTATAACTCTGCTCCATGAGAAGAATACTATCTGTATTATCAGACAAGCATAGAGACTAGAATTCATATCCCCAGCACTCATGTAAATGTTGAGTGAGTATGGTGGCCCACCCCCAAGTCCCAGCCCTTAGCAGGTTGCAAAGGGTATCCTTAGAGCAAACATGGGTTAGCTAAATTCTCAAATCATGAAGTTCTGGATTCAAGTGAAAAACTTTGCCTCAATATATAAGGTGGAGAGCAATTAAGAAGACAACCAACATCAGCCTCTGATTTCCACACACATTTGCAGACATACACATGAGCACCAATACATATGT
>NC_047679.1:5733040-5740540 GCF_011762505.2 Arvicanthis niloticus
TTTACAACTTGAATTTTAAATAAAAGCTTCTATTACTGCTTCCCCTAAGATGACAAATAACTCAATTTAAACACATACGCACACACACACACACACACACACACACACACACACATGCACACACACATACACACACTTTTTAAAGCAGTCTTAAGAGGAAAATAATGGGAAATGTAGAGGATGCTATAGCTGAAACCAAAGTGTGATTTTATTTGCACTGACATTTATAAATTGTATGAAATTATTATATACTTGGTTATAATAAAAATAAAAAGCATTGATGATTAAATTAATGACTTTGAATTAAGTAAGCATTGCATATGACAGTTGTAGGCCAAGCATGATGTGAGGCACAAGTGAGGAAGTAGACACTTCCCTGTCCTTATAAGAGCACAGAGACAGGGAATAACCAGTCCATAAATATATAGTTTCTAATGGAGAAAATAGTCTTGAACACAGAAAACATAAGAATGGGCATCTTAGGGAAATTATCCTGGGAGAGCACAGAGAACTCTTGAAGTAATATGTGGCCTTTAAGTTTAAAAAGATAGTTTGGAGTTTATAATCTAGAATAGACTACAAATGCAGGCCAAGAGAACTTTGTATAGAACCTATGGTCAGAAGGAAAAGGGTTTGCTTCATAATCTTAAATAAGGCTAATGTGCTTACGACAGATAAAGAAGGAGCTTGGGTGAAACACTGATGAGAGACGTATAACACTGGAGTACTCTGACACATTCGACTACGTCAATAATTATGGTCTGTAATATTTTAAGGAAATGGAGTAATTCATTTATATATTCAGCACTAATGTAGACTGATTACTGTTGCTATGCACTTTCCTGAATGTTAAACTAGAGAAATAAATAAGAGGAAAAAAAAGAATGAATGACTAAATTTGTGTCCTTACTGGCTTTAGGATGAAAGAGGAGAATCTGAACTCATCTTCGGAAACTAGTATGTGAACTTGTACGGCCATTTTTAAAAAATAGCAGACTGAGTCTAAAACAATGGGAAAAGGAGGAAATGGAGGAAAATAAACAGCTGTGGGATGTTAAGAGGTAAAATGGATAGGTCTCAGTGATAGATAAGGAACTGGCTTGTGAGAAAGGAGTCATCCCTATTTCTGTGCTGATAAAGGTGACATTTAGTGAAATGGGAAAGTCTAGAAAAGAAATGGGTTGCATTTACGCTTCTCTGTTGGGAGACAGTGGGCTATGGCCATAAATACAATCCCATAAGTTCAATGTTGAGTGTACTGACCTTCATGGAATATGCAAGTAGAAGTATAAGTAGATAGTTGGATATTCAACTACACAACCCAAAGAAGTCTTGACTAGAGAAATTTGGGTATTATCAGATAATAAATAGAACTTGAGCTTATTAAAGTATAAATTTCATGAGAACAGAGTCTGTGTCTTCTGCTCACAATTGGAAATTTATAACTTAATCTGATACATTAAAGGTGCTCAGTATTTTTTTTTAATGCTGAAGATTTAACAAGGGAATCTAGAACCATTTTAATACAGAACATAAACTATCATTCTACTAATATAGCATATTTTGTGGGGTTTGTGTGCCCAAAATGGTAAACAAAAGCAATATAACTCACTTAGGTAGTACAAAAAATAAGTGACCTGAGGCATGAATATAGTTTTATGTGACTAGTGTGTGAGTTTTTCCTTTCAAATAATAGATTTCCAAACATGGAAATTTTACTAAATAATAATACTGGACAACAATCAAAATACTTAGCATGGAAAACAAGAAAAGAGGAGAAGAATAGAAGGAAGAGGATGAAAGGACTAGAACGAGAAGGAGAGGAAGAGAAGGAAACGGAGGAGGATGTTTTTGATTATATAGAACTGGCCAGAGTACAAGCTTCTGATAAAAAGTTTTGTTCCCACTTTGCTGTTTTTTACATAGTTTCTTTTGCCTGATTCAGGTTTGTTGGAAGTTTCTATGCAATGCATTTTGTTTGAATGACTTAAACTAAAACCTGTCACCTTCGTCAACTCCCAGTTCTTTATTACAGCAAATTGCTCCCTGCCTGTCCCTCAGTGGAAAACAAAGCTGAAGAATCTGGAAACCCTTTATCAAATGCTTTTGTGTACAGAATCCTTTTGAGCCTAGACTGGAAAGCCACACAAAAAGATGTGTGCCATATCATTTAAATATTTAAAATCTATTATTAACAACAGCATACTTTTACTCCAACATACAACAGGGACACATGCTCCACTATGTTCATAGCAGCCTTATTTATAATAGCCAGAAGCTGGAAAGAACCCAGATGTCCTTCAACAGAGGGATGAATACAGAAAATGTGGTACATTTACACAATGGAGTACTACTCAGCTATTAAAAACAATGATTTCATGAAATTGGTAGGCAAATAGATGGAACTAGAAAATATCCTGAGTGAGGTAACACAGACACAAAAGAACACACATGGTATGTCCTCACTGATAAGTGGATATTAGCCCAAAAGCCTGGGATACCCAAGATACGATTCGCAGACAATATGAAGCTCAAGAAGAAGACCAAAATGTAGATGTTTCAGTCCTTCTTAGAAGGGGAACAAAATACTCACGAGAGAAAATACGGAAACAAAGTGTGGAGCAGAAACTGAAGAAATGGCCATCCAGAGACTTCCCCACCTGGGAATCTATCCTATATACGGACACCAAATCCAGACACTATTCCTGATGGTGCTTGCTGACAGGAGCCTGATATGGAAGGCTCCTAAAAGGCTCTTTCAGAGCCTTACCGATACAGATGTGTATGCTTGCAGCCAACCATCAGACTGAGCATGGGGACCCCAGTGGAGGAGTTAGGGGAAGGACTGAAGGAGCTGAAGGGGTTTGCAACCCCATAAAAAGAACAACAATATCAACCAGCCAGACACCCAGAGCTCCCAGGGACTAAACCACCAACCACAGAGTACACAGGGAGGGACCCATGGCTGCAGCTGCATATGGAACAGAGGATGGCCTTATCTGACATCAATGGGAGAAAAGGCCCTTGGTCCTGTGAAGACTTGATGCCCCAGCGTAGGGGAGTGCTAGGATGGTGAGGAGGGAGTGGGTGGGTGGGTGAGCGGGGGAGTACCCTCATAGAAGCAGTGGGGAGAGGGTGGTTTAGGGGGGTTTCAGAGGGTAAACCAGGAAGGGGGATAACATTTGAAATGTAAATAAATAAAATAACCAATAAAAATTTTATTTAAAAAACCAGTAGCATACTTTCCATACATTGTTTACTGTGTAGTATGCGTGTGCATTTGCATGTGTGTGTGTATATGTGTGTGTTACTAGTGCTGAGATACAATGCTTCATACATTAATGCCTCTGCAGTTGAGATGTATCCTATAATATATAGCATCATCTTATTATCATGTCCAGATAGGCAGCATGCATGATGTAGCTGCTGTTGTATTAGTATGGGAAATTTTGGTTATTTTCCTTGTAATATAACCAGACAATTACAATCCTTTGATGCTTCAAGCAAAAAAATCATTTGAGAACCATTTGATGGAGGAATGTAAGTTTATTCCATAAAATACTGTATGGACATTATATGACAACATCAAAACTTACAGAATGCATAATACACATTAAGAGAAAATTCAGAAAACAATGGGGTAACAAAATGTACCTATATTCCTTTCCCTTTTTTTAACATTTGTATTACCAGATAGCAAGTGAATAAAAAAGAACATCAATAACTCTGAGCCAACACACAATGGATAGAAAAGGACATTATGACTCTAAGTAAACATAGTTTTAGGAATACATTAATAAATTTATTTCATATCTCCTGTTTTATGTATGCCATGGACAACAGATGCTAAAAATACTATTTGCATAACTCTAAAAAAGCTCTTTCAAACAGCCCCAGTCAAAATTCCAGGTAATTAGACTTATGCCATAGTTTAAATGTCAGGTTTCACTATTACAAAATATAATAATATGTATTATGTAATATGTCTCATCCAATACATAAAATGGCACCTAACAATCAACAGCATCATTGACTCAGTAAAACAATATAAATAAAAGCTCCAAAACACCAATGACCAGAACAACAAATAAGATAGGCTCTCTACAATACCTACAACAGACTGAACAGTAACACCCAAAAGATGAACAAAGAGAAGACACAACTTTAATTCTAACTTAGCTCTTCTAAAAAATGAAGCAAAACTCCCAAATAAAGTCGGAGTCCCAGGGCAACACTATAATAATATAAATTTTTCTTTGCTGATAATTTTCTAGTTACAATGGAAGACATTTGTTCACATGAAATATAAGGATACTTGTTAATTTGAGATCACTTCTTGACAAAAATTTATGTTTTAATCTCCTAAAGTATGGAGTTAATTCACATGAGTTAGTCTTGAAATTTTTTTCCATAAACTTTTTTCAATACCCTTGACCCATCGGGGATGATTTTATGCTTAAAGACCATTGTTTAATATAGTAAGTTATGTAATCTACAGAACCTTCGAGTATAAACTATAATAATCTCCTTTTGCATTCATAAAATCAAAGTTCACACAAAGCTTACCTTTATGGAATACTTAGCTCCACTCTGTGTTCAGTATTCTAATGTTTAAATTTAGAAAGCACATGGGAGATATTAAAAGCAGGTATGTTTGAACAACAATTATCCCAGGCAGTACACTAACAATGCTCCATATACTGTCTCATATAAGCATCATAGCTTCCCTAGGAGATCAGTCCCTATAGTTTTGCTGGTTAAGGAAACATCCCTTTTCATACTAATTTGAGTAAGGCCTCACTGCTGAATATCCACTACTACCACAAGATAAATTTCAGTCTACATAGTCTACATAGGGACTATAGCCACCAGGCAATTTTATCCTTCATCTTAAAGCCCAGAATCTACTTGTCTGGATGATAATGTTCACTGTGTGAACCATGATTTTAAAATTAGAACTTTTTAACTTTTAGCAAAAATGGGTAATACCAATAACTAATTTTATCATGATCCCTTCCACAGGACACATTTGTCACTGAACACTCTAACATAAGAATTGCTCTTCAGGATAGGCAATAAAATTTGTTTTCAAATAATGTTAAACACATTTCTTCAATATACAAATTGACCTATTTTCCTTCCAATCAGACTGTCTAACTTTTAGTATAGTTGTCTTTTATAAAGCCCTGTAAGGCGCCATTGGATTAAGACAAGGAGTAAACATACATAGAATGTTTACATTCATATTTATGTTGATGTTAACATCTTTCTTCCTATATATTGGCAAACCTAGTTGACTTCTATATTGAAGAAATTTCTTCTTTCATAATCACACAAACACACACATGCACACATACTACTCTTTCCCTTGACTTTTCCTAAGTTCTTCATACTTCTGTCATCCTTGCTTCTCCCCTACAAAGTTTTATCCTACAGTTACACCTCTGGGATTTTGTTTTGTGGTTCACTGAGTGTAACTTGGGCAATCTGTATGACTATGACTTTGAAATTAACTATTCATGGGATCCTGGTGGACTTCTTTTGGGGACATAACTGAAGACAACGACTAGAACCCATCAGTATCCAAAATTTTAACAAGGAGAGATGAGCCTATCCCTGTTCTATAATGACGATTGACTTGCCCAATCTTGTCCTAGGACCATTGTAGGTAATCTTAGGTTCTGTGAGATTATATTTGCAATGGCTATATCATGCCCTGAAGACAACATTTTATAGCCTTTCCCCCTATCTTCTGGCTCTATTTCTTCTCCTTCTTCTATGATATTCCCTGAGCCTTAGAGGGAGTGGTGTGTATGTCTTTAGGACTGAGTGAGCACTCACCAGTCACTTACTCTCAGCACTCTGAATAGCCACAAATCTCTTCATTCACTGGTGTCTATTGCAACGAGATGTTTCTCTGGATTAACAATGAAAGCAGATTTTGTCTATGGATGTAAGCAAATATTCAGAAGGCAGTTTGGTTGGAATGTTAGTTTAGGAAGACAACAGCAGTCTAATCTCTCCTAGGGCTACAAACGGTACTGGCCATAGAATTTCAACTGGATTTACAGTACTAAGCACATATTCACTCCTGTGGAATAGGTTTCAAATCCAGTCTAAGCACTCTTAGTTACACCATGACAATGATGACACTATTATACTGTTGGGCACATCTTGCCAGGCAGGTTGGCACTGTATTTCAGAGATAGGTAGGTAAGATCAGTCATATGTTTTCCACTCTGGGCATCCCAAATTGCAGCTGCTGACATTATACATATTAACTACCTAGAAAGAGGCTTCCAAGTCAGTTCCAACTTGGTAAGACAAACAAATGAAAACAAAAGTTCAAGATCAAAATCTGGTAAATAGTGAGCTTGAGGGCTACATTGTACTATGTCTCAAAGAAAAAAATGAAAACAAAAAATGGAAAGGAAACTAAAATGTATGCATAGACTTAAGAAAGCCTCAAATTTGATTCCAGCACCATGAAAAAATCTTTATACTTTATACCCTGGGTGTGTTTCATTTCATCAAGATACTGGATCCCATTTACTTTTAGTGAACATAAGTGGGATCAATAGGATTTAGCCTTTTAAAACAGTGTGTAAGAATAACATTGGGAAAGGACTTAAAATGTATGACGTCTTCAGTCTTCTTAGGCTCCAAATGACTTGGAACCCCCGTTATCTCATATTCTGACACTTCTACTCATAATCAGAGTCTCTTTCTTCGTTGCCTTATCTTTCTTTTAAAACAACAACAAAATAACAAAAAGCAAAAACAAACAAAAGGAAAAAAAACCCTCATATTTCCTTGAACAGAATCACAATGCTTAAGACATTAAAACACAAATCCTAGAGGAGAAAGGTGAGAATGGGGAAGGACTGTGGGAAGAGATGACTGGGAGGGGGAAGTAAGTGGGATGCAAAGGGAATTAAAGAAATAGTAAAACTAAATTAAAACACACACACACACACACACACACACACAGAGAGAGAGAGAGAGAGAGAGAGAGAGAGAGAGAGAGAGAGACAGACAGATCCTGAGAGAGAGAGACAAAGACATAGACATAGAGAGACAGAGAGGAGAGAGAGAGAGAGGGAGACAGAGAGAGAGAGAGAGAGAGAGAGAGAGAGAGAGAGAGAGAGAGAGAGAGAGAGATCCTGCCATGGCTGCTTAAAGAAGCCATGCACTAGTGGCTGAGCATAGAATGTATTGTGCTGACTTCAGCCCCATAGACACATACTTCTTAGAAGCCTAGATGTGTTAGTGACACACTGCTGACAGAGGAGCTGTGATGGCTAATCTTTATTGTCTACATGACTGGACTGAGACGCACCTAGGAATATAGAAGACTTCTGGGTACCTCTGCAATGGCATCTCTTGACACAATAAGAGCTAATACTCTGGCCCAATGAATACATTGATTTCTTGATAGCTTAGACTCTTTTCATCACAGCCACTAACATCCAGATATCCCTGGCTTCTTGTTTTGTCATG